>NC_135231.1:1525157-1537657 GCF_052324685.1 Brachyhypopomus gauderio | reverse complement strand
TCAGCGTTAGCGTTCCCACCCTGCTGGTGGACGGGTCAGCGTTAGCGTTCCCACCCTGCTGGTGGACGGGTCAGCGTTAGCGTTCCCACCCTGCTGGTGGACGGGTCAGCGTTAGCGTTCCCACGCCACCACAGCGCAGCCCTGCCAGAACGGCCGGGCACTGCCCCACCTCCGCGGGCACCGGGGTAAGTGCGGACGCTCACACGCGCACACACACACACACACACCTGCACTAAACAGAGACCCCTGTCTCTGGTGCTCATGAGTGTGTTTCGAGTGCCATTTTGATGTCGTTAACGTGTTTCTCGCGACACTCTGACTCGACTGCTTGTATAAGCTGTTAATAAGGCTGTTTGTGCACCAGTGTTTGTTGGGTCGGCATGTGCAGGATTAGTGTTTCTAGAGTGGCGTGACGTTAGCAGTCAGGGTCGTTCACCTGTGCAGATGTTCCAGATGTTTCTCACATGCACGGGAGCAGGCGTGGTGAAGCTACAGCAGTTTAAAGTGTGTGGGGTGTGGATCCGTGCTCTTGTTTACAGAGGTGTGGCATCGCCCCGCACTGGGGGAAGGAAACTGTTAGAGCTGAAAGAAATGAGATTAGTGCTGGCACACACACACACACACACACACATGCATGCTGACACACAAACACATTAATCTGTATTTGTGGTCTGAGGTCTGAAGGTGATTGCACTATTAATGAGGCGAAACCCCTAAACAAGGATCAGTCTTACACTGGATTACTGATGTTAAGTGCTTGTGTGTGTGTGTGTGTGTGTGTGTACATACACTGGCTGCATACAGTTTTGCTATTGCTGCCCGTTCTGAAGTCTTGTGCCACGTTGTACCAGCTCACTCTGACTCTACCGCTGGCCTATTCTCCATCCCAACGTTCATGCTGGTCTCTGGAGGTGGTAGATCTTTTAGCGTACCACAACCTCTCCGTCTTTCTCCTTCTCTCTCCACCTTCACATCTGGACTATACACACATCTTTCTTTGTCACATGTCAACTCTGATGTAATGTGTGCAGTTTTGTTTGCCTGTGTGGTAAACCTGCGTTTGTCTCTTTTGCCTGATATCCTTTGATATCTCATGTGTTGATGTCATCTGAGTCTTGTTTTCTGTTTACTCTATGAACAAAGCACCTTGATTATGATAAAGGTGCTACACAAATGTAACTTATTATTATTACTATTATTATTATTGTTGTTGTAGTTATCTGTGTGTGTGTGTGTGTGCGCGCGCGCTAATATCTCTGCAGTAAGTCTGTGGAAAAGTGCTGTTTGAAATCCTGTTTTTCTCCTCAGCCTCCGCCTCTCTGGAACATACTGCACAGCCTTTCCTGTGTTTCTCTTGCACACTGTTACACTGCCATGGAAAGTGTGTGTTTGTGTGCATGTAGTGTGTGTGTGTGTGTGTGTCTTTTGTTGCCCTGTAACCCAAACACTGATTGGCACATCCTAACCCTAGCTGCAACAGGAACTGGACCAGAACAGTCCTGTCCACCTGCAGAACTCACCACAGTCCTGTCCACCTGCAGAACTCACCACAGTCCTGTCCACCTACAAAACTCACCACAGTCCTGTCCACCTACAGAACACACCACAGTCCTGTCCACCTGAATGAATGAATGAATGTTCGATTTATATAGCGCCTTTCCAAATTCCCAAGGCGCTTTACAATTTAACACAGGTACAAGTCACAGACAACTAATCTCACACACACCGGTGAGAAGCGGCAGCCAATTGCGCACAGCGTACTCTCTACCGGGATCCACAGCCCCCTGGGGGACTGAATGGGGTGCAGGAAGGGGAGAGAGGACAGACCCTAGTGGCAGAGCACCATCCACCACTGGGCATACAAGCACACACACACAACTTTTTATTGAACATAGAGACACAGACACACACACTCGGGGAGAGACACAGACAGACACACTCGGGGAGAATTTGTCAGGGAATGCCAATTTACCTAACCTCCATGTTTTTGGACTGTGGGAGGAAACCGGAGATCCCGGAGGAAACCCACGCAGACACGGGGAGAACATGGAAACTCCACTCAGATCGGGACTTGAACCCAAGACCCCAGTGCTGAGAGGCAAACGTGCTAACCACTAAGCCACCGTATTGCCCACCTGCAGAACTCACCACAGTCCTGTCCAGCTACAGAACACACCACAGTCCTGTCCACCTACAGAACTCACCACAGTCCTGTCCACCTACAGAACTCACCACAGTCCTGTCCACCTACAGAACACACCACAGTCCTGTCCACCTACAGAACTCACCACAGTCCTGTCCACCTACAGAACACACCACAGTCCTGTCCACCTACAGAACTCACCACAGTCCTGTCCACCTACAGAACACACCACAGTCCTGTCCACCTACAGAACACACCACAGTCCTGTCCACCTACAGAACTCACCACAGTCCTGTCCACCTGCAGAACTCACCACAGTCCTGTCCACCTACAGAACTCACCACAGTCCTGTCCACCTACAGAACTCACCACAGTTTTGTCCAAGATTTGCACGGGTCATCCATGCTTACTTACACGTCTGTTCTTCTCTACTCTTCTGCCATTTTGGAGCTGGTTACTTTTGTCTTTTTGTGCAGGAGAAGCTGTGTTGAGGGAGGGGGGGAGATTAGAAAGTGGGAGTGGGGGAGTAGAGAGAGAGAGAGAGACATTCATAAAGACAGACAGATAGAGAGAGAGAGAGAGAGAGAGAGAGAGAGAGAGAGAGAGAGAGAGAGAGGAATGTGTGTTTAGAGGCAGTGCCAGGACTGGCATTTCAGCCATGCATTCCTCTCTATTAGATATGGAGATGTTTGGATTAAAGCGCTTGTTTATTTATTAAACACCAGATATTGTGGGGTGGGTCACTGCACAGCATAACGAGACAGATATGTTGTTATGAATATGCAATGTTGTGGATAGTTCTTTGCATTTAGGCTAGTTTGATATAAAGTTTGTATGTACATTGTTTTGGACACATTTCTAACAAGGGAAAATGGAGAAAAACACTGCGATGAGAAACATAAGCAATTCTTCTGATTTTTTTGGTCTCTATTGATATGCCCATGTCCTGTGTTTGTTAATGTGGGTGTATTTATATTCTTCTTTGTGTGTTTATGATGGTGTTTTTATATTCTTCTGTGTGCGTGTCTTCTAGGGGTCCCTCTCCCAGATGGCAGCCCGCCCCGGGTTCCAAGGCGGCCATGTTGGTGAAAGTGAGCAGTGCTGGCAGGACCCAGGCCGGAGCTGCCGTTAGCCCACACCACCTCCTCCACCTCAGCATGTCCAACACCAGCTCCGCCTCCCCTAAGGCCTCCCAAGTCCCGCCCTACGCCACTAAAGCCGGCCCCTTCGGCAAGATGCCCCTCCCCGAAGAGCCCAGGCAGGCCTTCCACCTGACGGGGTGTGACGACAGCACCTTCGACTCCTTGTGCCCGAGTTCCCAACGCCTCGGCCAGGCCGCTCCCCACCCGTCTTCCCCACCGTACGGGGCTCCAGCTCCTCCCCCCATCTACGACGAGCCGCCTGCCACGGACCCCCCGATTTACGACGAGCCCCCGGTGGAGATGGAGGTGGAAGGAGCTCACCTCTCCTCCCGCGGCCCCTACGTCTCCGCATACAGCCTGCCGCGCAGTACCCAGCCGCCCAAGCTCCTCCCCTTCCCTCCCGGCAAGCACAAACGCAACCCGTCCGCGGGGGAGTACAGCCCGGCCGGCCGGGAGTGCATCAAGCACATGGTCAACGTGGAGCCGGGCTCCTCCAGGCTCCAGCAGCCACTGGGCCCCCCCACGCAGCCCCCGGCCCCCCGGAAGGAGGTCTCCCTGGAGAAGAAGCGGTCGTGGAGGGCACCGGAACCGCACCACAGTCGGCAGAGCAGCCTGGCGTCGCAGGAGTACCCCGGCCCCGGGCCCGTCGTCTACCAGGACTCGGGCTACTCCACAGGGCCCTCTCCCAGCCTGCGACGGAGGAGCCGGAGACGCGGGGCGGGGCCCGGCCGGCCCGGGTCGGCGGGGAGCGGCGGGGAGCTGGGCGCGCTTAGCGAGCAGCTCCTGGCGGAGGTGAAGGCGGCGGTGGGACGATCCGCCCCGGCACACGGCAGCAAGGCCAGCCTCGACACCGACGCCGGATCGGAAGCTTCCGGAAGCGGCGGGGCGCGCTCCCCACCGGGCTCGCTGAAGGGCGGGGCCCGGGCCCCGGGGGAGGACGTGGCGGGCACCGGGCGATCACTGCGTCGCATCGGAGGGGGCGGGGACGGCCCACAGGGGGAGGGGACGGCTGGAGGACAGAAGAGGACGTATGAGAAGGTGGACTCACTGGAGAAGAGGGAGACATCTCAGACCAGTCTGTCCTCGCCAGAGCCACCCACATCCATCTCACAGGTACAGCTGTAACAGAGGGAGTGTGTGTGTGTGT
Source organism: Brachyhypopomus gauderio (assembly GCF_052324685.1). Lineage (NCBI taxonomy): Eukaryota > Metazoa > Chordata > Actinopteri > Gymnotiformes > Hypopomidae > Brachyhypopomus > Brachyhypopomus gauderio. The sequence continues at coordinate 1,533,225 of NC_135231.1, read as the reverse complement.
GTGTGTGTGTGTGTGTGTGTGTGTGTGTGTGTGTGTGTGTGTGTGTGTGTGTGTGTGTGTGTGTGTGTGTGTGGATGCAAATGTGTTGTGTGACTCAGGTGTGTTTGACTCACCACGTGACTCAGTCTCTCCCTCGTTTGCTTTTTGTGGACCTCAATACAATTTCAAAAACTCTGATTGGAAAAACTAAAACTTAACAAAAAACTACATGTATGTATGTTATTTACTTCAGGTGTCCGGAATAATTGATCACACTGCTGCAGATGAGTCTCACGCATCTCTTTTCGTTCTATCGTTCATTAACGGAACATGACAGGACTAGAGAATGTCAACTCTAGTGTTCCTCCTTTGCCCCACGGTGCGACCCCCGCACTCCCTCAACTGCCCCACGGTGCGACCCCTCACTCCCTCAACTGCCCCACGGTGCGACCCCTCACTCCGTCAACTGCCCCACGGTGCGACCCCTCACTCCGTCAACTGCCCCACGGTGCGACCCCTCACTCCCTCAACTGCCCCACGGTGCGACCCCTCACTCCCTCAACTGCCCCACGGTGCGACCCCTCACTCCGTCAACTGCCCCACGGTGCGACCCCTCACTCCCTCAACTGCCCCACGGTGCGACCCCTCACTCCCTCAACTGCCCCACGGTGCGACCCCTCACTCCGTCAACTGCCCACGGTGCGACCCCCTCACTCCGTCAACTGCCCCACGGTGCGACCCTCACTCCCTAAACTGCCCCACGGTGCGACCCCTCACTCCGTCAACTGCCCCACGGTGCGACCCCTCACTCCGTCAACTGCCCCACGGTGCGACCCCTCACTCCGTCAACTGCCCCACGGTGCGACCCCTCACTCCGTCAACTGCCCCACGGTGCGACCCCTCACTCCCCTCAACTGCCCCACGGTGCGACCCCTCACTCCCTAAACTGCCCCACGGTGCGACCCCTCACTCCGTCAACTGCCCCACGGTGCGACCCCTCACTCCCTCAACTGCCCCACGGTGCGACCCCTCACTCCCTCAACTGCCCCACGGTGCGACCCCTCACTCCCTCAACTGCCCCACGGTGCGACCCCTCACTCCGTCAACTGCCCCACGGGTGCGACCCCCTCACTCCCTCAACTGCCCCACGGTGCGACCCCTCACTCCGTCAACTGCCCCACGGTGCGACCCCTCACTCCCTCAACTGCCCCACGGTGCGACCCCTCACTCCCTCAACTGCCCCACGGTGCGACCCCCTCACTCCCTCAACTGCCCCACGGTGCGACCCTCACTCCCTCAACTGCCCCACGGTGCGACCCCTCACTCCGTCAACTGCCCCACGGTGCGACCCCTCACTCCGTCAACTGCCCCACGGTGCGACCCCTCACTCCCTCAACTGCCCCACGGTGCGACCCCTCACTCCGTCAACTGCCCCACGGTGCGACCCCTCACTCCCTCAACTGCCCACGGTGCGACCCCTCACTCCGTCAACTGCCCCACGGTGCGACCCCTCACCTCCTCCCTCAACTGCCCCACGGTGCGACCCCCTCACTCCGTCAACTGCCCCACGGTGCGACCCCTCACTCCGTCAACTGCCCCACGGTGCGACCCCTCACTCCGTCAACTGCCCCACGGTGCGACCCCTCACTCCCTCAACTGCCCCACGGTGCGACCCCTCACTCCCTCAACTGCCCCACGGTGCGACCCCTCACTCCGTCAACTGCCCCACGGTGCGACCCCCTCACTCCCTCAACTGCCCCACGGTGCGACCCCTCACTCATCCGTCAACTGCCCCACGGTGCGACCCCCTCACTCCGTCAACTGCCCCACGGTGCGACCCCTCACTCCCTCAACTGCCCCACGGTGCGACCCCTCACTCCCTCAACTGCCCCACGGTGCGACCCCTCACTCCTCAACTGCCCCACGGTGCGACCCCGCACTCCCTCAACTGCCCACGGTGCGACCCCTCACTCCCTCAACTGCCCCACGGTGCGACCCCTCACTCCGTCAACTGCCCCACGGTGCGACCCCTCACTCCCTCAACTGCCCCACGGTGCGACCCCTCACTCCGTCAACTGCCCCACGGTGCGACCCCTCACTCCCTCAACTGCCCCACGGTGCGACCCCTCACTCCCTCAACTGCCCCACGGTGCGACCCCTCACTCCCTCAACTGCCCCACGGTGCGACCCCTCACTCCGTCAACTGCCCCACGGTGCGACCCCTCACTCCGTCAACTGCCCCACGGTGCGACCCCTCACTCCCTCAACTGCCCCACGGTGCGACCCCCTCACTCCGTCAACTGCCCCACGGTGCGACCCCTCACTCCCTCAACTGCCCACGGTGCGACCCTCACTCCGTCAACTGCCCCCACGGTGCGACCCCTCACTCCCTCAACTGCCCCACGGTGCGACCCCTCACTCCCTCAACTGCCCCACGGTGCGACCCCTCACTCCGTCAACTGCCCCACGGTGCGACCCCTCACTCCGTCAACTGCCCCACGGTGCGACCCCTCACCTCCGTCAACTGCCCCACGGTGCGACCCCTCACTCCCTCAACTGCCCCACGGTGCGACCCCTCACTCCCTCAACTGCCCCACGGTGCGACCCCTCACTCCGTCAACTGCCCCACGGTGCGACCCCCCTCACCTCCCTCAACTGCCCCACGGTGCGACCCCTCACTCCGTCAACTGCCCCACGGTGCGACCCCTCACTCCGTCAACTGCCCCACGGTGCGACCCCTCACTCCCTCAACTGCCCCACGGTGCGACCCCTCACTCCCTCAACTGCCCCACGGTGCGACCCCTCACTCCGTCAACTGCCCCACGGTGCGACCCCCAGCACTCCTTCAACTGCCCCACGGTGCGACCCCTCACTCCCTCAACTGCCCCACGGTGCGACCCCTCACTCCGTCAACTGCCCCACGGTGCGACCCCGCACTCCGTCAACTGCCCCACGGTGCGACCCCTCACTCCCTCAACTGCCCCACGGTGCGACCCCTCACTCCGTCAACTGCCCCACGGTGCGACCCCTCACTCCCTCAACTGCCCCACGGTGCGACCCCTCACTCCCTCAACTGCCCCACGGTGCGACCCCTCACTCCCTCAACTGCCCCACGGTGCGACCCCTCACTCCCTCAACTGCCCCACGGTGCGACCCCTCACTCCCTCAACTGCCCCACGGTGCGACCCCTCACTCCCTCAACTGCCCCACGGTGCGACCCCTCACTCCCTCAACTGCCCCACGGTGCGACCCCTCACTCCCTCAACTGCCCCACGGTGCGACCCCTCACTCCCTCAACTGCCCCACGGTGCGACCCCTCACTCCCTCAACTGCCCCACGGTGCGACCCCTCACTCCCTCAACTGCCCCACGGTGCGACCCCTCACTCCGTCAACTGCCCCACGGTGCGACCCCTCACTCCCTCAACTGCCCCACGGTGCGACCCCTCACTCCGTCAACTGCCCCATGGGTCACACTCCAGTGTCTCCGGTGTGGAAGGTCTGAGTGAAACGGCAAAACAACAGTCGCCATCCAGTCGCCATGGAAGCGATACAGCAGCAAGACGCTGACTAAGGGTTTCCTGCCTTGGAGGGAGCAAGTGAGAGAGAGAGAGAGAGAGAGAGAGAGAGAGAGAGAGAGAGAGAGAGAGAGAGAGAGAGAGAGAGAGAGAGAAGGAGAGAGAATGTCAGAGGGGTGATTGTAAAGATTTAGATTAGGCAGATTGTTGTGGTGATTGCTGATAATTTGATCATATCACTTAGGATAATTTAGAGGCTCTGACTGGTGCAACCCTGGACCTGTGGAACGTGAGCATTGTTACTGCTGTTTATCAGATCATACTTTGTTATTGCTATTTATGCTATTTATCAAATCACGCTATTTCCTTCTGCTACCAAGAAGCCTTTCCTCTGTAGGCAATTATCAAGAGAGGGAGAGAAAGAGAGGGAGTGAGAGAGAAAGAGAAATAGGGAGTGAGAGAAAGAGGGACTAAGGGAGAGTGAGAGAAAAGGGAGAGGGAGAGAAGAGGCACTAAGAGAGAAAGAAAGGGAGTGAGAGAGAATGGGATTGAAAGAGAAAGAGTGAGTGAGAGGGAATGAAAGTGAGTGAGAGAAAGGAGAGCATAACCACATGACACACACAAACTGATGACCATTGGTTGTGGTATAAAGGGAGAATGAATGTGAATTCAATATTTAATTGCGTGACATCTACACACACACACACACACACAAACACACGTGGGCCTGGAGCTTTTCAAAGGCTTTCCACAGCTTAGTCACCTCCACTATATAGAATTGAAAGAATCATAAAGACCTCACACAGACAGGGGCAGAAAGAGAGGGATGGACAGAGGGATAAAGAGTGAGGAAGAGGAGGATGAAGATAATTTAATAAAGAGAGGGATGAGAGGAATGTGAGCCAGCAGAGGAAAGCTAACTTTGGTTACAGTCAGCACTGCTCAGGTGAGAACATCTAGTATAATAGCACTGGAGATATATATACGTGTGTGTGTGTGTGTGTGTGTGTGTGTGTGTGTGTGTGTGTGTGTGTGTGTGTGTGTGTGTGTGTGTGTGTGTGTGTGTGTGTGCACGCATGTGTGTGTGTGTGTGTGTGTATGTCAGTACAATAGATTTACATGTGGGAATCTAGCTCCTGTGCTGTGAAGCAAGTAGGTCACAGATACAGATTCAGAACCACAGTCCTTTTCCTGTTGTCTCAGAGGAGAGAGAGGGAGAGAGAGAGAGGGAGAGAGAGAGAGAGAGAGAGAGAGAGAGAGAGAGAGAGAGAGAGAGAGAGAGAGAGAGAGAGACACTGTGTGCACCTCCAGCTTTAGGTGTTTTGAGATTGTGCTCCTTTCAGGCTATTAGCATTTGTGTGCTAGCTGTGAGTCAGTGTGTGTCTGATTTTCCCACACTGGTGCATAGCAGGGGTCGCTAATGCTGCTGGCTACCACATCATTCCTCCCGCAGCACGACATTTAAACAACTGGAACAATAAACTAACCTCTATTCTCTACACCTCTCCATAAACAATTTTTCTCTCTCTGTCTGCCTGTCTGTTTCTCTCTCTCTCTCTCTCTCTCTCCTCTCTCAGAATCCCTGGTTCAGGTCCATTAGTCCATTTGTTGCATTAGTAAGAAGGCGAGAACTTCCCCTCCAGCCAGGCGTTCCTACTCAAGTGTGTTTCTCTGGACAATAGGGACTCATTGACCTTGTGTTGTATGTGTGTGTGTGTGTGTGTGTGTGTGTGTGTGTGTGTGAGTGCCCACAATTTTGGTACTATAGCAAGACAGCAAAACATGACAAGCCACAGTGCATTAGAGTTGCATCTAATTATTAATATCCCACAAATATTTTGCATTTCTGTGTAGTTTGGACATTGAAAGTTTACGCATGGTGCTTCTCTGCATTCAACATCATTGAGACTTTAGACAGAAGCTTCAATCGAAGCTCTTTCCACCACTGACTGAGCAGAGCAGGTGGGAACAGCGCTGAGGAACAGGAGGAGGAACCATGCCATGTGTCCATCACGCTGCACGTGGCTTTGCCCCCGACGTGCTGCTTCTGGCCCGGGAGGAGGGGGGAGGGGTCGAGGTCAGGGGGCCCAGTCCCCGAGTCCTGCACATGCCAAGTCGCCTGCCAGTTTCCCTCGGCTGCGGCGAAAAAAAATACGAAACACGCGGGCGTCCTGCCTGAGGGCCTACGCAAGAGCATCTGAGAGTCATGAACTCCAGTAAGAGTGGTGTTTTAGAAAAGGTCATAATAATGGCTCAAAGGTGGAATGGGCTGAGATTCACCGCCTCGAAGTGCAGGAAAAGGATCAACAAGTAGTCAGGACGCCAACAGGACATTTGCAGTAAGCCAGACACCTCACCACAGGTCATTCAGGTCTACATTTAGGTATAGATATAGTAATGGATAAATAAGTCATGTCTCGTCTTCAAAGTGCACTAATGTTCAATTTAGCTTTTAGTAGTCTGTTCATATCATTGTTCTTTAGGTGGGGTGTGATACTTGTACCTAATACCTTCAAAGATAAAAGGCAAACATATTGTCTATTTACATTTCCTTAATTAATAATTGCACTTTCTTACTTGATGTTGTCTAATATCAACATGTATCGTATCGTGAACTCTGCATGTGTACATATCATATCATGAATTCCTTATCATGATTATGTATCGTATCGTGAGCTCTGTATCATGCCTGTATCATCGTGAGCTCTTTATCATGATAATTTCGATGGGCTTTCGATGCCCATCCGTCGCATTGAAAAGAGTGTGAATGACATTAATGTGCAGACAGAATGCGTCCCGCTGCTCTCACTGCCTGGTATCTGAGGCCATAAGGACCAAAACAGATGCCTGGCAGGTTGAGCCATGGCCCTATAGACACCCCCATAGACACAACACATGTGCCACGGCTGGAGAGAGACATAACCATTCAGCCAGACGGCGATAGCCTCCACTAAACAAGGTCCCACTACAGGTGACCCCCAGACGCCAAGAAAACACGAGTCTTTTTACTAGAAAGAGGTTACAAGTCACGGACTTGCTTCGAGCGTTGATCTTTCCACGATACTTACATACTTTAAAAACCCTCAAGTGCTGTAAGCTTGGATGGAGCTGGAGAGGTTCAGGCAGAAGTGGGAAGTGATTTAACCTGGAGGAGAAGAAGGATGGAGTGATGAGGTGGAGAGGTTCAGGCAGAAGTGAGAAGTGATTCAACCTGGAGGAGAAGAAGGATGGAGTGATGAGGTGGAGAGGTGGATTTGGAGGACGTTGCTGAGTCTTCACTATAATCTCTATGGTGGTGATCAGTGGTTGTGCACAGACTCCCTGTTCTGTGGCTCATATGCTTCATTAGTTGGGAAATCAACCATTATGCCCCCCCCTTCTCTCTCTCTCTCTCTCTCTCTCTCTCTCTCTCTCTCTCTCTCTCTCTCTCTCTCTCTCTCTCTCTGTAATATGGTTAAAGCACATATGCTGGGCTTGGAAAATCTGACTTTAAGGTCTGGTTCATTTTGAAAGGCTCATATATGATCTTCATCATGCCATATGAGACTCCCCAAGACTGATGTCTCCCTCCCATTGACCCAGCCAGTGGAATGGTGAACTCATCAGCTCGTTTTGCCGCTCCAAACAACCGCATCATTAAAGCTGTATCGCATGTGGCAGTCGTCCGCCTTCATTTAACGGTTCATAAATGGGAACGCAATCCCGCCGTTTGTGGCACTCCTATAAGCAAAACACGGCTACCGCAGTTACGAGGTCGACTATCGGTTTTAACACTCTCTGGTTTCATTGTTCTTGTGCTAAGCAAAGCCTTCTTTTCTTTGAGCAATTCAGAACCCCTTTGTTTACTGCATAAAAACTGGTTATTAATTAGATATACGGGATTATCATTACTATAACGATATAATGTTTTATAAGATGATGAATAGGGTGCATATGTCAAGGGTAAGTGATATGGATACATAAGTCATTCCATGTACAGTAATGTAATATGGAGGTGATGTTAAGAGCTTTGGGAGCTGAGAGGGGCAACGAGGGAGAGAGGAGGCAGTGATGTTTGATGCTGGGATATGATTACCATATTGGGTCACCTATTTTGGAAGCGAGTTACAATACGTGTGAATGTTTCCAGGTTTCTGAGCCTGTTCAGGTTATTAGGGGGGGTTCTGAGTAAGCTGATCGTCTGATGCCTGCATATGACACACACTGTTGCGTGGCCCCTCTTTCAGACATACTGTATGCAGTCACTTAAATACAGTCAGACTCCTCAAGTCAAACTGTAGGAAATGAAATAGCTGCTTGCATCTTTTCCTTCAGCACTGATGTTGATTTCATTCCTGCTCTCTCTTTCTCTCTTCTGCCTCCCTCGTTCACGCCTCTCCCACTTAGACAGGAACACTGGAATCCAAAGGCCACTCAGACCTCCAACCGATACACGGTGACGATGAAGACAACGACGACGACGGCAGGCCGGGTCACGGCACCACCTCTAGCCGCGGCCCCTCCCCCAGCCCTCAGACCCGTCACGCTACACCCAGCTCCACCTACCAGTACCCCTACACCACCCTATGCAAGC
>NC_135231.1:1107657-1157657 GCF_052324685.1 Brachyhypopomus gauderio | reverse complement strand
ATTCTTGCTGTAAACATGGACAAACAAATAAACAAACATGGACAAACAATGCCACCCAACAAGGCACCAAATCATAAACAAAGAGGTCTGATGGGGACAAATGGGATGGTTGTTTTATTCAAAAAGCTACTTAGGGATTTATCCTGGACAAGAAGGTCACAGAGGGAGTGGAATAATATTTAACCAGATTATCTACCAAGTTAAAATGAAAGAAACACATCTAATCTAATCCCCTTTCAGTGGGAGCAGGTCTGGGTGACATGCTACTTCTAAACAGCACAATCTCTAACATTGCACATCATTGTATTATAGAACACTTTGTCTTGAATTGTGCAGTGTGTTCCACTCAACCAAATGCATTTAACATATTTTACAAGTGTGTTTAGAACATAGTTTAGAATCAGAGCCTATCCAATTACACCTCTAGCCAAAACTAACATTTGCCCTTTTGTACATTATATTTATGAATAAATGCTATTACTCATAAATAGTAATTTTACTTACCAGTATAAGAAAACAAAACAAAACAAAAATGGGGACTAGGCTAGTTTATGTTTGTTCTCAAAGCCTGGTCCATTATTAATGGCCAAGACCAGAAATCATCCTCTCCTCCACACAGCAATAAAACAACCCATTCAACGGTGCAGGTGGAAATCTTTTATGCTTTCACACCTTTCTTTTCTTCTCAAGCTATGATTTGTTAGCTTGCTGGCAAGCTGTGCTCTCTTTAGTTATTCTCAAATGAGTTATGGCATGTTAAAACCGTGTAGGTCATCGTACTGAATGTTTGCACAACTCCAACTGGCAGTCGCATCTATAAGCAGACCTGATACTGAAAATAATGACGGACACAAACACGCCCCAGTCATTAACATTAAGTAGTAGCTTCTACACTCGACTACCAAAGGTTTTTATATACTACAGAAAAACTATTTAATTTTTTTAATACACACATATTTGTAGCTTGCTAGCTAGTTCCGAGTTAAAGCAAACATTTACATACAACTCATCTACAACTCCACCAGCCAACCCCGTCTGTAAGTCCAGCTAACATAGCCGTGGGACTCACATTTCCCTCTGGCGAACGTATGACTGAATAAGAATCAAATTAAATAACTTGGACACTCACCTACACGACACGGCAGTGGTTCCAAATTCACCGACACTAATAATTCAAACACACACACAATACATGTTTAATATTTTCTTTCCATGCCTTCCATGAGGATGAAGTTTGGTGATTCAATTTCTGCGGGGAGCATACTATTATGGGAACTATGAAATGTGTGGAAACCAGTTTGGACCGTTAGAATGAAGCGCCCTTATTGTTCAATGCACGGTGTGCTTAGTATAACACACGTGAAGCTTTAATTTCATTGATTTAATAGATTTGCTTCCATAAGAAAATGCCTAACTACAAGAACCCCGAAATTTTAAACACCCCCATTAAAATCATAGTATGATCCGAACCCCGCCATTGGTCCTTTTCAAGTTTAGAAGACGCAGCCAAGTTTCCAAGGTAACAAGAGGCAACCACGTCTGTGAATGATGGCGTGTAGAATAACATCAGGTTCATTCTCACGTTTTTTCCTTTTCTTTTCTTTCTTTCACTATATCGTACATCATTGACGTCATCCTATTATTAAACATTAAACAGTTTGAGACTAAGTTAGATGAAGTAACGCTGTAAGATTAAATGACAGACCTGAACAAAGTAGGCCTATACCGATCACTGTCTTTGCCGTCTTAACAGACAGCGCCAACATATGAAAAGAAGGTGAAATTAAGCTGTTTAAATGCTCTTCTTATAGTTCTGGCCAGCAAGTAGGTCTTGCATCACACAGATCAAAATTCCCATTGTGTATTGGAGATGGGCTAATGTGTTGAGAGTAAAGGGGGGAGGGAGACAACTGGTCTCTGTGTGGTTCACACAGTTTTACCAGAGCAGTGTTGGTTTATGTGCATCTTCACAAAGGAGTCCCCAATTAAGATGGTGATCCAATTTTAGAGACTTCAAAGGGAAAGAGTTCACTAATTAAGAATACTTCACCATGTGTAGACATGATGGTTGTGAAGAACATTTGTTCTGTGGACAGGCTGTTTGGCTAATCTCAGAAGGTTCTCTCTTCTGTGATTCAATTACAGGAAATGGTGAAGAGAGATAGAAGAGGGGTTGTATCAAGAGATGTGATTAATTTTCTGTAGCAATATTTATGGGATCTAATACTCATGCTAAAGCTAAGCTCTGCATATGAGTGTAGCCCTACAAACATATATACAGAGTAGAGCTGTCATATACAAGCAATCTAATAAGATAGGTCTCGAAAGACCTAACTATCTTAGGTCTGTCTCAGTCTTAACTATGTCAGCTTGAACACATATTAAAAATGGAAGAGCAGAGAAAGAGAGAGAGAGAGAGAGAGTGGTATGGGCTCACCAAACACTCTCCAAACCGCTAGCAGTCAGATCCTAAAACCCTCATTAGTGACTCCCACTGTGGGCTCAGAGGGGCTGAGTGCTCGGCCCTCCTTTGTCCTGCAACCAAGCTCAACTGTCACTTCAGGCAATGACAGACGGAAACAGAGAACTCTGGGAAACAAAGAGACTCAGTCCTCCCGGCCATGCACCTCAACGGTCGATCCACTCAAATTACGAACACCTACCGTTTAACTCCAAAGCTGCCCGGACTGTTAGTTTCGTTCCTTGAAAATATTGACAACTGTTTCAACAATTGACAAGATAGAAAATAGACAACTATTCTTCAATAGTTGAAGAAATGCAAAAAGATGTGTATCTGTTAAAGTTTACATATGCAGTTATTCACATAGAATGTCAGGTGTTCATGTCAACATGACCCTGGACTAGAGACATGACAGCTTATGAACAGATCTGAGATTAAAAGCATAAAAGCACTGTTATCAAATATAAAATCTGAACAGTTTGTGTCAGACCATTTCAGAGTGATGGCAAAATCATTATAGTTTCCATTCAGATTTATTAAATAGATTTACAATTTATGGACTGTTTTTCTCATTAATTAATGCTACACCCAGGCATTTTTGAAAAATGAAAGGTTTATGTAATCCCGAACCACACAGTTCCCTGTGTTATACCAGAGGCCCTACAAAACATTGGAAAAAATGCCCCTGAATTTCTTGCTAAAATCTCTATCTCCATTTCTCAATGTTAGTTTTTCGAGTCATCATCTGTGAAGAACCGTGTTACTGTGTGTTTATAACAATATCCAGTCAGCTGGACCAGGCCCCCGTCCTCAGTCTGACCACGTACTAATGCAGGCCACCCTAAAAGAGTGGGCAATACTCCAGAGCTCCCCACATGCATAATTATAGCTTCCTCTGATATTTTGCTAAGAATATCCTCCCTAAAGAGTCAAAATTATATTCGTTGATTTGGACTCTCTTGCTTTGATTGATCAACTGTATATTAAGATCCAAGGTGCAGTAATAAACAAGTCAGAAGAAAACACAGTGACATCATTTTGTTTTTTTGCGTAGGAAAGCCAAGGTGTGTTTAATCTTTCAGGTCTTTTGAGAAGTAAATAGATGAGCTTTGTGTAACGGGTTCTTGGTCCATTAGACTACAGAGTTTGTGCTTTTTCATATTTTGCTTTTCATGAAGATTATTTGTACTAGGGAAATTATTTTATCGTTTTGTTCAAGTGTGATCCTAGAACAGTTCTGCTCAGATTATTTTGTGCAGCTTCCTTCTGCTTGTTCAGCAAACCTTAATGATGGACATTGTTGCAGCTACATGCTTTAACCTTCTTGGTTCATCTCCTCCAGCGCCGGCTAATTTTAACCACATCTTCCCTTCCTCATACTGGGGGACAAGTGAAACCAGCCCAGGATACTGACACACAGTCACAGTTAACAGACTATTTTTCTCTCTCTCTCTCTCTCTCGCTCCTCCTCCCTACCTCTTTCTGTCTCTATCTTGCACAGATACACACACACCCTCTTATTTTCCCCCATCTTGATTCAGTCCTAGAAGTTAAAAATAATTTGCTGTGTGGTTTGGGAGTTTTGTTTGCTCTGATTATGTTTTCTTGTGGCTCAGTCCCTGTTATGATCCCATTTATTGAAGTGGGAATGTCTACATGATGCTTAGAGTATTTCACAACATAAGCAAGGTAAGCAAGAAGCAATTAAATGCAACAAAATAAAGGTAATTTATACATATAATGTTTATAAAGCTGTACAGACATATAGCTGTAGAGACCATGAGAAAGATGAGGTTGATCAGATACTAGTGTTGAATATATGCAATATGAAAAGGGTATTAACCCTTTAAACGACTGTGTTTAAACGACTGTGATTGTGTGCCATCATGTGATAAACAGACATTTTTTCTTTACTATTCAACAATATGCACATAGTGCAACAAAAACATGTTCATTACCTTTTTTAAACGTATTGTATTTATATTCAATGTTTATTTTATCACTATTTTAGTCGCTTACTGATTGCAAATTTATTGTATATTGTACTTTACCTGTACATCTATCTGGAAAACATGAACCTCAATTCAGGGATCAATAAAGTCCTATGGTGTCTTTAAGATTAGAATTCAGGCAGTTCAACATATTACTCATCTGGATAGCACACGCCAGATAATGTCATTTAATGGACATGAGCGTTTAGCTTTTGTCCTGTACATCAGAACCAGCTGACACACACACACACACACAACCCCCCCCCCCCCCCATCACCACCCCGGGGTCCGTTTATCTTCCCTCTCCCAGCAGACCCCATCACTTCTCTCCCTGTGGAGTTCACCCACTAGGCTCACTGGGCTAGAATCAGCAGATGCCAAGCATAACAGACACACACACACACACACTGAATTAAGCACCCCTCCCCCCTGCACCACCCCCTTTCCAAGCAACAGACAAGCTAAAGAAAGCTTGAACTATAGCCAAAACCGAACAATACAAAGAGGCTTTATGTGTATTTGTCACTGTTTGCATAGATGCTGCCGTCCTCCCTGGTGAACAAAGCCATGCTTACCCTGTTCCAGACTCTAGAGTTTTGCTAGTTAATTCATATTTAGAGTCATATATTATTAAAGCCACATATTGGAGCCACTGTAATTTTCCTTTATATAGATTTCTTTTGATTAACACATCGTAATTATGCCTTTTCTCAGGAAAGTACTATTGAACCATGCTGTGAATTTCATTGAACTGTATAATCTTTGAGGCGTACATCCCTGAAGCCCAGTGAATTAATTATTTGTAACCTGCTAAACATGTTTGTGTGCCATACTTTCCCTTTCAAGATGTCAGGCAGCTACCGTCAGTTAGCCTGTCAAACAGTCAAATCTACAGGCAATAGGAAGTCAGTCCGTACATTTTGCATATTCGTTATAGTAGCTGGGGTGGTTTCGGTGTTTAAACAGGTTCATAACAGCGTCGCTTAGATGTACTTACCTTACATTGATTTTCAGCTTAATATACTTAAAGACAGAATTGTCACCTGGTTAATCACATTGTCAGTGCTGCATAATGAAAACTTATTTTAATTGTGGGGTCAGGCTGTGTTACAGAGAAGGGCAGATGTGTATATAAGGCAGGTTTACGGAGGCATAACAGAGAGCCTGCTAACACATCATAGTGAAGAAAGAAGGATTCTGTGGCAATCATAGCATCGTGTGCACAGCTCAGAAAAACTTCTGAGTAACAATAATAAGAGTTTCTGTGAACATGAAACATGAAAGCCTTTACTTAGTATTTGGAACCAGTCACAATTGATCTCCTTGGTACATTTTAAAACAGAACACAAATATGAAACAAATGTGGTCACTTTTTGGAAGCCAGTGTGGGGTGGCATTGGGGATGCTTCCAGAATAAACCCTCTTCCAGAAAACAAGCCCTTGTGAGTACGGCAGTGGTCCTTCACATCCTGTTCCTGCGCTGTAGACTAATTCCCCCTTGCTGGAGATGAGCAGATGTTGGGCCTGCCCTGCTGAACTGCGTGCCTCAGGAGGGCTAGCGTGGCTGGGCGGGCGAGGGAGGGCCAGACACCAGCGGTCAGGGTTCGAGCTCTTTGTGTGAAGTCACTGGAGGGCAAGTGCACACCCCTAATAGTCTCAGCACCCCTCCACTCAGTTATACGTGAATGCTTATATACATTTAATACATATAAAGTTTCATTACTCACCTGGAATGAACAGTGAACGCACATGCCAGTCTGTGTGCACACACTCACGCACTCTGTACACTCTTAGGAGAAGCTCACGTGACACACACTCACGCACACACACCCACACACACACACACTCACACACACACGCACACACACACACACACACACACTCACACACAGTACAGGGGAGTAGATCCCTTTACTCAGGGGCACTTAGATAAGAAATGTATTATTAAATGAGATGAATGATAGATGGACGGTATATAATGTTTTTGTCCTCATTCTGTGCAAAGACATCTGAGGTTCTGAGATGCAAGGCAGATGGATCCATCAGCCATGGATGCATGTGTGGATCTGGTTCTTGGTGGCTGTAAGTGGCCCTGCTGAAAGCCTGCAGGATAATGTCTGTGCAACTGGCACTGTCATTATTAGCCTTGTTCATAAAGTGTTCTGCACAGAGCAGACTACACTGTTCACAATAAGTTAGGGATATTTGGTCTTCTGGTGAAATTTATGAAAAACGTAAAAAGTTCATGCTGCAGTAATATTATGAAAGTCTCTCACAATTTGTTGAAACAAAAGCCAACAACAGTGGCAAAAAATGTCAATGAGCATTATCGTCCATGAAGATTAAATGAAGCCTGTGTTGTTCATGCAGAGGCACAATGACTGGATTAATTATGTTATTCAAGTAGTACAGGCTTGTCACTGTACCCTTCACAAAGTGTAGGGCAGTTCTGTACTGACTAGACACACCTGCCCTGTGACACCACCATCACCACCATCACCACCACCACCACCACCACCATCAACACCATCACCATCTCCACCATCACCATCTCCACCATCAACACCATCACCATCTCCACCATCTCCACCACCATCACCACCACCACCATCACCACCACCACCAAAGGCTCGTCTGGTGACCACAGTGGCTGATGCATAGCGTTCTCCTTGATGTCTCCAACATCGTTGGCAGCCATAATTTCTGCTCAGTGCGAGTCAACTTTCATCAATAAACAGCACTGAGCCTCACTGCTCTCTTGTCCAGTGTAAATGCTCCTGGTGGTGTGGTCAGGTACACTTGGTCAGGTACACTTGCAGGTCGTCCAGCACACAGACCACTCTGATGTTAACGGTTTTGAATGGTCTCATATGACACTTGGGTGCCTCTCAGCTCCCTTAAATGTGTCTGGAGTTGTGTGGCATTCATCATCCAGTTCCAGTGGCAACCTGCTGATGACACTGTGTCTAAGGTTTTCCATCTGAAAATGTCCTATTTGAAGCCTCCCAGTGGTGAGGTACTGTTGATCAATTGATAGGTGTCATCTTGGGTCTCATGATCTCAAAATGTGAACAGCATGATGAGGAAGACTGTTTAAATACCAGGAAAAGTATTGATCAATTATTGGATCAAACGCCTTTTGTGAATGTTGCCGGTAAGCTCCTTGTTAGAGAACAGCAAGTTGTGGAAAAAGTACTGAAACGTTGAACAGTTGGACATGTACATTCAGAAGCTTAGAGGAGGTCACATTAAGTTCACCTGTAAAGGTTAGAGTGCATATTAGGTTCACCCTGAAATTCCATCTGCCATAAGTAGTGTATATCAGCACCAACCAGGATAAACTTCAGGAGTGCGTTTCAGTAAGAGGCTTTTGTTGTTTCCAGGAAAAGAGCCTTCTTCCTATTCACACACACGCACACGCACGCACACGCACACGCGCACACACACACGCGCACACACACACACATATATATATAGAAAACCTGATGAACTGCAGAGTAGAGAAAAACATGGACAGGGTCACAGCCTGAGATGAGGTCATCTCACTAGGCCTCTGACAACGTTAGAAAGAAATAAAACATCTGATAAGCTGCCATACGTCCCTTCCCCTTTATTTCAGTCTCGCTATGGGACCCGATATCAAGGGTCATAATTAACAAGGTCTCGGTAATTCACATTTGGCACCAGGAGACCCAGCAAGCACACAGACGAACCGGCACAGTCCCGCCACAGCAGACTGGGACTCAACACAGGGGTGAGATGAACTGGGCAGGTACAAAGGTGAAAGTGCAGCAGTGATGGACACAGAGGCCAAAAACAGATCGACTCCCTCACTCCCAAACGAGAAGGTGCACACCAAGGTGCACCCAGGCGCATGTGTGCCTGTTCAGCTGGATAAGAACATGGAGATGCACAGATGTGTACACAGAGAGGAGAAACGCATTTAGCATGTGTGTGTGACGTCCTGCATCTATATGATTGTCTGTTTATGTTGTGATATTATCTGCTGTAGTATCCTTTGACCATTTCTGCAGTGTACAGTATAAGTACATGTTATGGTCATATATGACATGGTAATAGTTTTCAAAGTAACAGGGCACACATACATCACATTGACTCTATTTTGTCCTGTGTGTGTGCACACTCATTAGGTAAATACAAACACACACACACACACACACACTATATAACATCCTCTAGCAAAAAGTGTGCATGAATATTTTTATGCTGGTGATGAAAGGACAGATGATTTTCTTACACAATTTTCCCTGACATTTACTTTAGATAAATGTCTTCCTCACAACACGAAAACACTGATCAGTCAAAATACTTTAAAGCTGCCACAGATAGGATGAAACATTCCTCTTTCTTCAGATCTCTGACAGCACCTCATGAGCTCATTAGTCTGCTATTAATGTTCTAATGAAATATATAAAATAAATTTTTTTAACCCACAGAAAACCTGCTTTACTAAGACGGCAGTTTGAAGTCGTAAATAACTTTCCAGCCAAGTTCAATGCCTTTGGCGCACTCTTACAGGTAAAAAGGGCCTTAAACAGACCTTAAAAACTCATCAGTAGTGGTACAGTGACCACTAGGAAGGCTAAATTAGGTGAAGCAATCAGGCCTGTTTCCACAGCGGTTCCATCTGCAATGTATCTTGGTTTGATCCAGCTGTCTATGTAGAGTCCAGAGTTCTGACATTCCCTGAAACAGAAGACTGCTAGAATCACGGCCTACCTCTGGACATCCCTTAATTTCAACATAGATTTTAACTCCTTTTTTAGCTGATATGCTGAAATTGGCTTTGTGGTCAAATGTCATCCAGTTCACTACTGTAAACCATGTGTGAGATATCAAAAATCTCACACAAAATGCATTGATGACATTTGTAAATCCAGCTGTATTGCACAATTTGAACAATGCTTGCAAACAGCAGTAGGTTAATGTAGACTCAATCAGCTTTTGCCCAGAGGCAAAGAGCAAATCCAGAGAGGCACGTTAGTGGCTAAAAACACACCCCAGGTGTGTGGTATCATTTTCTGTTCTTATTACCACAAAAGAAGGTTGACACAGCTACAATGTAAAACGCCACTAGCACTAAAATTTGCCTCTTAAACAAGTACGCATACCACAACAATTCAGGCAAAGAGTCTTTTGTGTGATGCTAAACTTGCCGCCCGGGCCTTGATAAAGGGAAACGTGGGGTCCTGCCATCTTGCCCCGAGCAAAACGCTCAAGCTAATTTGCTTCATTAGCTACATATCCTCACCGCAGATTAGTGATAGCACGCAAAATTGCAAATGAGGTAGATATTGCCTCATATAGGTCATATAAGGTACAAGTGTTGACTGTTATCAGATGAGTGTCATTATGGTTGGAGTGGCCATGGATGCAGAGCAGGGTTAGGACAAAGGGTGAAGTTGTGGCGGGCGGGGTGCGGGTGTTGGCTCCAATGAGCTGCTAACAGAGGGTCAGCGAGCCTTCATCCAACATCTCTACGGCTGGCCCAGTCTGGGTGGGCGGAGCACGCAGGCTGTGCTCATGAACATGAACTGATGGAGTGCCAGCGGAGGCAGAGAGGGTTGGGAGCGACGTGACTGGAGCCCGTGACCCACTTACCCATCATGTCCCCCGGGGGACCAGCGGTAGAAGCTGGCTGGTGGTGCCCGGATTCACGCAGGCTGCGCTGGAAAGGAGAAGGGGTAGAGAGGCAGTGATGATCTGATAATCCCGAGCATGAGAGAGTCACAGCAGCAGGGATAAAGCCAGGACTGGCTCATGGGCACTATAAGCCTGGTGTCTTCTCAAACTAACACTTGTTGCAGTCGCTTTAATTTGATTGGTTGAGGAGCAATACAGTCTCAGCTTGGCAAAACCAATTCATATAAAATTAAACAAAAACAAATTACATGAAATTTAGACTAATTACTTGATGAGAAATAGAGCAAAATGATACACTTTTACTAGCATTGTTTACTAGCACATGACTGGACCTCCTCCCCAGTGGCCTGGTAGGGTTTCCCCCACATGGAGCCGAGTGTTGGTTTAAACCACAGTTTCTTAAAATACTGCAGCATGTTTTTACGTCAGCCCAATGCTAGGAATAAACCATTGCTCTTTTTTTCAAAGGGTGAGATCAGTGTTCCTTTTTAGCTTCTTAAAATTATAGAAAAACAAAACATGAACTGTAGTGAAGGCCTTTTGGTTATGGGAATAACATTTAAAAGATGCAGGCTATATGTTCAGTGTATCGCTTGTTATTTTGGGGTATTCAAGCTGCAAAACACATTAGAAGTTTGACATTTTAAAAATTGATTGCTGCCAAAATAAGTACTGGTAAAAGCTGTATCATATTTGGTTAGATCTATAATCTAAATATACATGTTTTTGTAGGATGATGTGGTGTACTGTACAAGTAGTTAATCTCAAAACAAACTAAATTAAGATTTAACTGATCACCAAAATTCAGTTTCTGCAAAACTTCATTTCACGTTCATTTCCTTGTAAACTGTATTCCCCCACCATCTTGAAGAACAGGCCATGCAGTGAATATACGGGCCTACTACTGGGAGACGCCTCTGTCAGTTAGTAGTCGTTTGAATACTCATTACATTAATAAAACGACTGTCGGACACATTTGTGTTTGCAGGGAAGTGGGCGGCCTGTCGGTGGCCCCTCCCCCACTGGAGAGCGGCGTGGCGTCTGCTCAGCCTGCACGCACGGGCAGACCTGGCGCTCAGGGCCAGATTGACTGCCAGCTCTCGGTCAAGGGGCTAATTCTTCCTTCAATCTTCATCTGGGGGCCTTTTATTGTTGTGGAAAGAGACAGGACAATGCGAGAGCAGAGCAGGAAGAAGACAAATGGCATGCACGTTTCCTCCAGAGAGCGAAAAAATGGTAAATCTGAGATTATAATAGGGCTTGGTTGGAGGAAGGGAGACCTTGGGGGGATGTCCAGATAACAATGGGGGTGACAACCGGAGGGACTGGAGAGCCGTTGTCCGTGTGGTCCGTGCAGGGTTGAGCTGGCGGGGACACGTGCCGGGTGCGTATAGGGGGAGGTGGGGGAGTCTGGCGGGGGTCTAGGGCGGCTCTGGGTTTTTGTTCCGCCAGCTGTCTGTGTCACGGTCAGCAGCTCATGTGGTAACTACACGTCAGACATCTGATCAGAGCACTTCAGTTTTACATCAACTCCCCAACCACAGCAACAGACATTTTCCATCCTGAGAGCTTTTCCCTCGAGATGAAAACTTGCTTTTGCTCAACTACAGCAGTGCATGTTACACTGAACAAGCTCAACAGGTAGTCAAATAGTTGAATAAATAACTTAATGTGTTTAGTGTGTATTATCTATCTGTACTTTCCAGTTGCTGGTAAATGAATGAGGAAAGTAGAAGTATGAGGAAAAGTTCACCAGTTCAGACTAACCTGACACACTAGCACTACATAGCAGGCCACCCTTCAAATAATTACTCACAGACCTGACAAGGGAGCTTAATTCCAGATTTTCCACTTACCACCTATACCTAAAAATCATAACCTCTTTACTACCGAGATACTGCGTAAATATAAGAAAATGAACTCACTGCTGCCCTCTTGTGGCAAAACAAGAAGGACAAACGGGCTTGCATGTGAGCAATTCCTTAAAAAGTTCATTGCTGCCCCCTGAAGGCTGTAGGACAATAATGTGCTGTGAAGTCCCCAATATATCAACATTGGCTTTTTTTCTTCAAATAAAAAAAAGAAACGTTCTCTTGTTTCACAGATGAGGTTACTAATGGATCTCTGACAAAACCAAGACTGCATTATGGCACCAGTTGATAGAAAAGCATGTGGAAACATGTTTAGTATTAAATAAAAAAGAAAAAGGCAGCCTTGCAGTCATCATTCACTCATCATCCACTCATTACTCATAATTGCCTTCCCCTCGTTCACCAGCTCTTCCTACAATTATCAGCCCCAAGAAAGCAATAGTAGAATTGTTTGGTAGGTCAGCCTGTACAGGGTACATTTCAATAATTAAATTGTCCCCGAGTGACTTGAGTTTTGCACAAGATGGGCAGTTGTAAGCTTTCATAAGAACGGTTAATTTAAAGAGGACACCAGCAGTGACTCTGACTATCGGGGAATCACACTCCTCAGCCTCCCTGGTAACTTCTATGCAGGAGTGATGTAGAAGAGAGTCCAGTTTATAGTCGAATCTCAGTCACATGAAGAACATTGTGGGTTCCATCCTGGTCATGGAATACTGAACCAGATTTTTACCCTTGCGAGGGTCCTAGAGAGTGCATGGCAGTCCGTCAACCAGTCCACATGTCTTTTGTGGATTTTGAGAATCAGCACCTAACTGAGTACCATGGACTAAAGCTTTAGACCATGGTACTCACTGAGACAAGATTGGAGTGCCCTCTCTGGGTCGGGAGCGAGTCCTTGCCTTAACTGGAGAAGTTCAAGTACACTATATAAGTATTTGCTCACCCATCCAAATGGTCAGAATCAGGTTTTCCAATCACTTCCATGGACATAGGTGTATAAAATTAAGCACCTAGGCATGCAGACTGTTTTTACAAACGTTTGTAAAAGAACGGGTCTCACTCAGTGAATTCCAGCGTGGAACTGTGATAGGTTGCCAACTGTGCAACAAATCCTGTTGTGAAATTTCCTCACTCCTAAATATTTCACAGTCAACTGTCAGCTGTATTATAAGAAAATGGAAGTGTTTGGGGACGACAGCAACTCAGCCCTGAAGTGGTAGGACACGTAAACTTAAACCAACAATTCATGTGGCCTTCAGATTAGCTCAAGAACAGTGTGCAGAGAGCTTCATGGAATGGGTTTCCATTGTCAAGCAGCTGCATTCAAGCCATACATCACCAAGTGCAATGCAAAGAATCAGGTGCAGTGGTGTAAAGCACGCCCCCACTGGACTCTAGAGCAGTGGAGGTGTGTTCTCTGGAGTGCCAATCGCGCTTCTCCATTTGGCAACCTGATGAACGAGTCTGGGTTTGGCAGTTGCCAGGAAAATGGTACTTGTCTGACAGCATTGTGCGAAGTGTAAAGTTTGGTGAAGGGGGGATTATGGTGTGTGGTTGTTTTTCAGGAGCTGGGCTTGGCCCCTTAGTTCCAGTGAAAGGAACTCTGAATGCTTCAGCACACCAAGACATTTTGGACAATTCAATGCTCCTAACTTGTGGGAACAGTTTGGAACTGGCCCCTTCCTCTTCCAACATGACTGTGCACCAGTGCACAAAGCACAAAACAAGGTCCATAAAGACATGGATGGCAGAGTCTGGTGTGGATGAACTTGACTGGCCTGCACAAAGTCCTGATCTCAACCCGATAGAGCACCTTTGGGGTGAATTATAGCGGAGACTGAGAGCCAGGCCTTCTCATCCCACATCAGTATGTGACCTCGCAAGCGTGCTTCTGGAAGAATGGTCAAGAATCCCCATGAACACACTCCTAAACCTTGTGGACAGCCTTACCAGAAGAGTTGAAGCTGTTCTAGCTGCAAAAGGTGGACCAACGTCATATTGAACCCCATGGATTAGGAATAGGATGTCACTTAAGCTCATATGTGAGTCAAGGCAGGTGAGCAAATACTTTTGGCAATAAAGTGTATCTTGGGTTCTTGTTCACGAGTTAGGCAAGGATGAAGCGGGAGGTTGACGGACAGATCAGCGCGGCGGTTGCAGTGTTGTGGATGACTGTTGTGGTGAAGAGAAAGATGATCCAAAAGGCAAAGCTCTCGATCTACTGGTCAATCTACGTTCCGACTGTCAGCCATGGTCAAAGCTCTGGGTAATAACTGAAAGAATGAGACTGCAAATACAAGCAGCTAAAATGGGTTTCCTCCACAGGGTGTCCGGGCTCTCCCTTAGACACAGGGTGAGGAGTTTGGTTATCTGAGACAGACTTGGAGTTGAACCTCTGCTCCTTCATGTAGAGAGAAGCCAGTTTAGGTGGTTCGGGCATCTGGTCTTTATGCCCTCTGGGCGCCTCTCTGGTGAGGCGATCCGGGCTTGTCCATCTGGGCTGGGAGGAGATCCTGGGGAAAACCCAGGACACGCTGGAGAGATTATGTCTTTTGGCTGTCCTGGGAACGCCTCCATATTCTCCCTGAAGAGCTGGAAGAGGCTGCTGAGCAGAGAGAAACCTGGGCATTCTTACTGCTCTCAAACCCAGGCCCAGATAAGCTGATTTAAATGGATGGATGGATCACCAGTGGCATGAAAGCTGGAAAATGTTTAGAATTTTTCACTTAGCTATTAAGAATGTTGTCATAGGGATTGAAACATAGATAATATTGTTAAATTATCAAAATGTGCATTGATAAAAAGGAATTAAATGCACAGGAGAAATCAATGTCAGAATACAATGGCATAAATATAGTTTTATTCTTCTTGTATTGTCCAAACATATTCTGTTATTCAGGATATTCAGGAGTTTAAAGACTGCTTACAATGATTAAATATAATAATTACTCTACAACCAACACCTGTTAGACAGGCCGTTTGTTACTATTGCAGGATGCTTGACCTAATGTCACTCTCACTGCACCAAGATCTGGCTATCTTTATAATAATCTGAATAGAGGTCACTAATCCTTCACTTCTCTAAATATGTTTATCAAATGGTTGTATTTATTTTGAGCACTTTCCGTGTGACAGTATTCAAGGTATAAGATATCATTAGTGTCGGACCAAGTACACTAGCATAAGGATGACTTCCATGGAAATACCTACGTACTATTTTAAGTCGCACTTTAAATGTAAATGTTATTTGAGGTCACATAAAGGTCCCGTCATGCACAGTCATGAAAGCGTCTCGTGGCAAGTGGCAAGAAGTAGGCCTACTCCAGAACTAGTAGAAGCCCAGTATTAAGAAGCTTCTGCACACTAACTGTTGTATCACTTCTAAGAACTGGGAATAATATCATTATGACATGTGGTGAGATCTGGAGGTAACCGTGTAATATATTTACCTGTTCTCAGCAGACTCAGACCAGCATTTCTCTCCCTTCCTAACAGAATGTGCCATTTAAAAATTGGGCGAGGTAATACTCAGTGTAGAAACACTGACAGGCGAAGACGTAAAGGTGCGAGTTGATGGGAATCCTTAAACGACCCATGACCGCCTGCAGTTGTGAATACTGTAACTCCTCAGGACAAATACCAGCATGCCAAGGTAGACACGCTCGTATCCAGTTTGATGGGATATGCCTAATTAGGCCTGCAGGCAGCTCCTCCTCCCCATTCTCATTTCATTTATCCAATTATACATTTCACCTTGTCCGTCATGTTCGATCTGTTTTTCTGCGCCTGTGTCTTGGAATCAGGAGCAATGCCCCAGTTCTGATAAACTTAACCCGCATGTCACAATTGAGGTCAAAATAAAATGAAATAAAAAGAGTATTATTGTAAATGGTGCGATAATTACGCGCCGTAATATTAAAGGGCAATTCATTGTCGCACCATATTCTATCACTTCGATTAGCGTCTTTAAATTTCGCCTGCAACCCAGATCTCTTTCCGCAGTTCTCAAGTTAGATCATTCCTCAGATTATACAGGAGCCAAGTGTCGCATTGGCTATAGTCCGAATAAAATCCAAACCTCCCTCCCTCTCCCGCCCACCGCCGAGTTTGTCCTGCGCGACCATCGATAAAAGCAAGACTGGGACGCGCACGCAAAAAGGTGGAAAATAAAAAGAAAGTGATCATTCTTGGGGGTAATCCGTCTGCTTAGGCCTACCTGTGGTTTTACAGTCCTGTGGCGCAGTCTCTAAGGCAAACCGTGAGTAGCTACGTTCACATTTCGCCCAGAGACATGGAATTTGGAGAACGGTCTTCTTGGAAAGTTCTAGTTATGAAACATGCTTTTTTCTAGTTTACATATGCACGGATAGGCTTATAGATAGCATTGATAAAACAAGGATTGCGTAAGGTTGAGAATTGGTGTCAGTAATGAATTCCAATATTCATGTTTTTGGCAACAAAATTTTGGCATTGCAACTTCAGAGAAATCTCCTTCTCAACAACCAAAAGTGCATGGTGACATTTTGGCACATTACATGTTAGACTGTTTTAGTGAAACCGCCTTAGAAGTGAAAAGGGGCAAAACTATATTTGGACAACGGTTCATGCAGCACGAGGTTGTCCGCCAATCTCGCAGCTCCTGCGAACTACAGTCTTGAGCTATTGCCAAATTCCCCCATTTTAGTTGCCGAGTTGACGCCAGGCCTCTCTGCTTGCACGAAGCTTTAGACGTTACGCTTCTGTTCTCCCTTTACAATATAGAGTGGAAGCAATTAACTTGAGGTAATTTTCACAAAAATATACTTTAGGAAAGCACCGACAGAAAGTGCAACTGTAGCTAGCCTGTCGTGTCACGCTGCTGCGTTTACTGCGAATGCAGTACAGAATATGAAATCGGCCTCATGTTGGCGCGACGGGTTATTACTGTAACCAACAGCAAACGTTGATTGCCAGGTTGATTAAAACGTGATTTGCATTTTGTACTGGATGCAGTAGTTAATGCATAAATACATATTACATTAGCCACTAACGGCCATTTCAGGTAAAACGTCCATCTCGAAACAAGTTGGTTCTGATGAAATGCATTATGAATCTTTGGTTTACAGACGCGTAAGCGATTATAGTCTTTCCCCATCTTGTGTGCAGCCACCACGCACAAGCGGAGCTCCTCACTAAACTTATGCTTTTAGCTATGACTTAATTGGCTACCGACTACTGCATCAACTGTTCACTTTATGGTCAAGTAGAATGTTCTAGAAATAAAGGTAGACATTGTGAGCATCAATTAGACCGATGTAGAAGCAGCGATAATTTCAGGGGGTATGAATAACTTAACATGACATCTAAAAAAACAATTCCTAGTGAATTTTAACTTTCATGTTGGCCTTAACTGTATAATATATAAATCATGCCCACGTGTGTGTTTATTCTCGCTCAGATGCTGCGGTTGACTGCAGGACGATTGCTGCTGTCTGGACGGGCAGTAATGGCTCTCAATGCCAGCAGTGCCAGGATGGCCAGCCATGGGCACGGTAACGCTAAATATGTTGGCTGAAGATGTTTTGTTTTGTTCTAGATTGGGATAATTCTCTAGTTTGGAGGCTTACCACCCTCACCGTGTAGTTCCAACACGCTTTGCTCTAATGTTCTTGCTACCGAAGGTTTTCAGAATCTGGATCAGGTGTGTTACATAAGGGTTCGGCCCGCACTCTGCAGACTGTTGCATCTCCAGGACAGCCGTTGGGTTCCGCTTTCCTAAGCTCTTGTCGGTAGCAACAGTTGCCTCGTGCTAAGAAATTTCTATCAACATGATAAGCTCGTTTACCCCACTAGGGGGTGCTGTCTACTACGAGACGCAATAAAATGAATCTTCATGTTGCTTTCTTCTGGGGTGTGTCATCACTCGATACTTTTTCCTCCTGTTCCATCACAGAAGTGTCAGAGCAGACCGACATGTCTCTGCCCATGTACTGTGACCGTCTGGATACCCCTCTCCCAGACAAACCATACCAGGATGCCCTCAGTGCAGCTGACAAGAGTTTGAAACAGAAAGAGAAAGGACCCTGGAACAACCTTTCAAAGGAGGAGAAAATTGCCCGTTTGTAATTTGTTCATATCTTCCAGTCCATTTCTCTCCGTTACATGAAGTTAAATTGGCACCCCATAACAGAAGTGTGCAAAAGACTGTAGCTGCCGTAAAGTTTGGGGACAGAAGGGTGATTGGTTGTGCCTGCCAACATTTGACTGTTCTCTCCATGCTCTGTTCTTCTAGTGTACAGGATTATGTTTAAAGAGTCGTATGCAGAGATGAAGAAGCCATCCCACGAGTGGAAGACTGTTATGAGTGGAATCCTCTTCTTTGTGGGTATGACTGGCCTGGTGATACTCTGGCAGCGCTACTATGGTGAGGAGCGCCTGTAATGGTTGTGTGTGTGTGTGTGTGTGTGCGCGCGTACATGCTCATAACTGTGTGCAGGAGATTTGATTGTGTTAAAACAAGTGTATGCAAGTGTCACTTGTGGCTGTCATCATTTCAGTAGGCTTCTTTGAATTCATCCTCCTTTTACATGTGTATAGCAGTCTTGATGGTTTTGGTTATCAGAATTCTTAGTGCTATAGATTTGTTTTGGAACTGTGTGTTTAATTTATATTTTACATACACACAATGTACATTTTAGACCCTCTGTGAAATGGGCACCTCCGAGCCTCATGTTAATAGTGACCCCTCCCCTTCAGTGTACCCTCCGCGTCCTCGTACCTTTGATGAGGAGTGGGAGGCTAAACAGGTGAAGAGGATGTTGGACATGCGGATGAACCCGGTGGAGGGATTCTCTGCCAAGTGGGACTACGAGAAGGGCCAGTGGAAGTAGACTCTGGGTGTGCCAACAACCGCCTAACCTGCCCTTGTGTTGCCATGGTGTCCATGCTCCGTAATCCATGTGAATATTCTAATGAGAAGCAATTAAAACTGCCATAAAATATATTTCTATTGCTTTGTTGTAAGAGGCAAAATGTAGCTGACATTCTTATGGTGAGAAGATCTCACAAGTGGCTACCTACAGGCACCTACGCAGAGCTGTGTACAATAGGAATCATTCACCATAACTTTCACCATCATAACTTACTGTGTGGTGAAGCCCCGTGTCTTCTGTAGTACTCATGTTAATTTTGAACCCTCACCAAAAGGGATTTTTGCCATATTCATTTGAAGATGCTAATCACATTTAACACGTCAAGGGGAATTTCTGTTCAAAATGTCACTCAAAAGATGCAAAAATCCCTCAATAGTTAAATTTAGTACCAGACTTTTGTTAGGTTTTTTTTTTTTGGTTGAAACCGTACATACTTAATTTAATGAACAAGTCCAGATGAATCTAGTAGGTTGAAAATGATTTTTATTCAGTTTAATGATCAGACATTTTAAAAAGTCCTAAGACATAACAATCCGTTCAAATATGGTGTTTAAATAAACCCAAAGCCTTAAAAAAATAGTTTCTGTTTTGTCTTCCTAGTTTTCGATGAACTTGACTAAATACTAGCACAATGAGTAACAAAACACCTGAAAGAAATATTGGAGTTTAAGGCCATATGAACACTATGCGTTTACACCAAATATCATAAATAATATTTTCAAATCATCAGAAGGCTTTAAATATTTTCACTATGCTATTATGCTACTCTAAATGTCATTAAGTTAACTAGTTTACATAGTGTCGTGCCAAGGCTGGTCATCTTACTCTGAAGCTTACCGTCAAAGCGATTCTCATACACGGTCACCACAGCGCACACTCACGCGGCACCTCTCGCGCAGTAAACACACGGCATGCAAGCAGCAGTTTTTCATTACATGGAATGTATTTTGTAAAATCAGTGTCTACAGAGCAGCGATAAATACACTTAGGGGCAGTTTCAGAATTTCTCAAAGTGAATGTGGAAAGTCCTGTCAAATGTAAATTGCGACAGAATTTGAAGAAAAGTGAACCATATCAGCGACGACTGAAAATACACCTTGCTGTTAAAAGTAATTCAGTTTTAATGGCCCTGTCAGCAGGATACATCTCGTCCCGGCTTGTAAAATTAAAGAGAAGGGATGCGCGGGTGATCTCAGCACGTGGGTTAAGGGCTGTGATATTTACCTGTACTGTCATTACCTGTACTAGTATCGACCTCCCTTGCTTGCAGCGGAATCAAACCATTCGCCAATCATCATTAGCCATTGCTGAAGAAAACGCGTATTTGACGCCGTCTTTTTTAATTAAACGTGTTTTTGAAGCCTAGCTCGACACCGTTTTGGCGGTTTGACACGAGTGGGCGTGCAGGACAGCAGCTGGAACCGCTGAGTGACGCGCACATGTAGCCGCGAGGACAGCGAACGCCGTGACGATTAACCGCACCACGCAGACGGATCTGTGTGGGTTTACACCGGTGAGCGATAGGTATCGTACTCGGTAGGCATAAGATGTTTCCTTATTGTTTGGCCCATAATTTAGCCAATTAACAAACATGTAAAGGAATGAAACATGCGTCCTAAGAATACAAACTCAAGAAATCGGACATTCGCAGCCTCATTAACTCGTAACCAACATTTATACCAAGCTGCACACAGTACATGATAGACCAGACAGGTTTTAAACAGGATCAAAATCGATGGAATTCTTTTAGATTTTCAGAAACAGGACATAAATCTGATTGTTTAGCTAGGCAACTCGCTGGATCCATCTTGGTGCTGCAGTATTAACCAACTTGGATCAGGATGCAGATTTAATCCCCCTTCCTCACCCACCAATTTCTTTTTACCATATTCAATGGCAGGTGTGAATTATGACTAAAGCAAGTATAATCTTACTACCTAAACTATATTTAGCTGAACATCTACATCCTGCTCTGATGGTATTCTGAGCTTCTGAAGACAAATACCACAAAACCATCTCTAAGACCACACAAGACACCAGGGACTCTTGTGGCAATGTGGTTTAATCTAATTTCTGTCTTAAATGAATTATTACATGTTATGCGTGCATGATGCAGTGTAAGGTGGCAACAAACAGTGGGACGTATGTACTCACTCTTTCAATACTCCCGAAGAGAAAGTTAGTTATGTGATACCACACTTACAGGAAAATTAGTTTTAATAAACCAACATTTAGATAATTGAACATGTAAATGAAAACGTCTTTCTAGCCAATTTTTTCTAACCTAACCATGTTTGCAGTTGCATGAATCAGCTTTCATTTAGACTAGTTTTTTTTAAAAGTAATCTGCGTTAATGCTACTTCCCATCCTAATTAAAAATCAGAGATTAATTTGAATACTTAAAAATGGAACATGAAAAAGCAAATGACTTTGCAGGTCGACAAGGTGAATGGACGTGGATTTGCGGAAATACAGAGAACCAAAAGAAAACAAAGTGAGTATTTTGGTCAAACTTTTTTTTTGTTTTGTTTTGTTTTGTGTGTGTGTGTGTGTGTGTGTGTGTGTGTGTGTGTGTTTGCCGGAGAGTGAAAAAGATGACTTGAGGATCAGAAGTGTAGTAATACTGACCCCACTTTGGGTCGAACAGCGACAGGTCCCCTCACACCAGTCTGTGGCTGAAGGCAAAAATGTTACACTGATGCATCAGCCGTTTGTGCTGTCCACAGTGCAGGGGCTGTAAACATGGCAATTCTTGGCAAGGAAAACAGGACAACAACACAAAAAAACCCAAAAATCTATAGTTTAAGTGGGGTTAAAGTTCCTTCATTTTCCTGTTTGTGAGGTGGACGCTGTGAGAATGGGGGGGTCTGGTCTTCAGCGGGCCTTTCTTTACAGACGCTTCTGAGCGATGAGGGAGCCCACCACAACCCCTGTGAAGAGGGTCATCCCAGCCAGGAGCCACTTCTTGAAGCTTTCTTGTGACCTCCTGTTCTCCGCTGCTGCGTCCTTCCCGAAGATCTCCGCAAAATGCTCCTGTAAAAGAAGAATGGCTTAAGCAGGACGGGCAAATGGTGCAGAAACCACAATGTGGATGAACTGATGAGCTGACGCACAACCACACTTTAAGAAACGTCTCTTTATTTCCAACACTACCTAGCAGCGACTGATGACCGTGGCTTTGACCACATCGGCGTGGATGGAAAATTCCAGCAACAGTCACAAATAAATAGCTGGTTCATCTCATACAGGAGAGGAAAATTCCTACTGTGGTAAAGCACAAAACCCACAAGCACAAACAGTGGCATACAGCATTGGTGGATTCGGTTTGCTTTCAGGCCACGACAGCCAATCACACAGCTCCTCCATAGTCCTGCCCAGCAAAGGCCTGTAGCCCGCCCTTTCCTCCAACAAAGCTTGTGTGCGCCGCGAAGCGTGACTCTCGTGACCACCAGGGGGCGCACATCCCTAACACTGGGTCAGAGACCTAACTAACCTCATTTCACAGCAGGAATCTGAAGCCACCCCAATTCTATCTGGAGAACTGAAAGAGAATTTCAGGCTTAATGCAGTAACCTGTTTCCTAAGGGAAAAGCAAACAAATGAAGCGTGTTTGCTGAGAACTCTGAGCAGAACATGGCAGGAAACGGCAGGCGAGACCACAGCGCTGATTCAACCCTCTGTAATGACAGGGATGTTCAGTCTCAGCACTGTGGACCCACTCACGCGATCACAACTTCACGGTTCTCACCTTTTAAATGCTTTGTGTGCTCCGTGTTTTACAACGACACCAGAGGCATATGGCAATCACAGGAAAAATATTCAGAGCATGCAGACCTCATTACAACACTCGGAAACACACACACACCCTCACACACACCCACCCGCACTTGCTCCTGCACACTGATGTCATCGCCTTCCGCCCCTAGCAGTCAAAAAGCAGAAGTTTCTGGATGAGATGATGAGGCAGGAATGAGCTTCTTTATCTAGTGATGAAGCTTCTGAGAATTCTGACATGACCATGAAAGCAAGCATCCTCTAGAACTGAATCACATCACTCGAAAACTAAGGCCTATATAAACCACCTCAACAAAAAGCAATAAAACAAACAGCGAGTGAAGGGAGAACAAAAGACTTGCAGGGGGACCCTCATCACACCGTATGCTGCTGGACGTTCACAGTGGTCCAGCTGCGTGAGAGTCCCAGACCCAACCTCACCCGGGAGCAGCCCGGGCACCCAGCACAGCGTCCCTGGACCGAAGCCCTGAGAGCCCCAGCAGCAGCACTGCGAGCAAGCAAAAGAAACCGTGTGGTTACGCGTGTCACAAGCGAAGACGTCTGTAGACCAAGAGGGGCTGGGGAGGGCAGTGAGGTAAACGAGAGACGTCATTGGACGGCCAGGAGGTGACAGAGGAGCAGGGAAAGGGTGAAGCGGTGTGAAGAGAGCTATTAGGAAGGGGGCTGAACGACGGGTGTGTGTGTGTGTGTGTGTGTGTGTGTGAGTGTGTGTGAGTGAGAGAGTATTTCACGGGAAATGACCGTGAGAGGGAGTGGTGGCTGAGGAGACAGGAGTGGTGTGGGCTGATAACAGAGAGACGGAGAGTTATACGGGTGTAAGAGTGGAGCTTTATCAGGGCTAAAGACGCAAAAGAGTGACCTCACTTTCAGGCCTGCTCTCTAGACTCAATACTGCCAATACACACCGACACACACAGCTGCGTGATGCACATCACAGAGCGCACACACACACACACACACACACACACACACACACACACACACACACACACACACACACACACACACACACACACACACACGTCAATTGTTCCAGGGCCAGCCTCTGCATTCCTGCATGCCAAGCTACTCTGAGAGAACGAACTGTTCTGTGCCCTCCTGGACCTCCTCCGTCACGCCTCCTCTACGCTAATGCCTCCTCCGAGCTCAGTGTCAGGAGATCCTGCTATGCCCATGAAGACTAACCTATCTGCTGGTTCAGCGGCTTCAGAAGAAACACAAATATTGACCCAACTGAAACCAAAGCTACTGCATGAACCTGCGTGCTCACCCACACTGCACATTCTTCTGAAACTAAGTCTACATGACATGTTCGAGACCAAGGTGGACTGGTATGAAAGGAATGTGGGTGTTGCGAGGAAGCCAAGCTAATGACCAAGCAAGGCATGTTGAGGCTTGTCTCTATGCAACAGTCAGAACGATAAAGCCTCTCTCCAATTAAGAAATTAGGCTTTTTCGTACATAAAATGTGTAATTGTTCTTTAAAAATGTATTAATTTGCTGCGGTGTGCTTCACATTACATAAGACGACACACTCAGGGTGTGACTGACATGGGAACAGCAAAGGGTCCAGTGGAAGGAGAGGATTAGCACAGCTCAGCCCGTTTGAGCCGAAACGCTTTGGAGTTGGTGGGGGGGCGGATCAAACGAGTGCTCTCTGGTGCACTTCAAACTGTACCAACCATTCAGGGACACGTCACAGAGCACGCTCACAAGTTCCCACCAAGCTGTTGGCTCTGGCGAGGAGCTGCGCACCAAGGCTGGGGTCCTGCACACACTCTGTGGGCCGCTCGAGTCTGTCCACTGGCCAATCCCGTTACCACTGTTCAGGCCATTTATCACCCCCCCCCCCCCCCCCCCCCCCCATCCAGAAACACCCACCCCCACAGCCAGGTACAGTTCATGCCTCAACATGTCTCCATCTACACTACCCAACGCGCACCACATCACCAAACCGTCTTTTAAACACACATACGCACACACACACACACACACACACACACACACACACACACACACACTTTACAAGCTTGTCCTTGAAGGATGATTGACGCACTCCAGACTCTTTGTCGTACGCCCACACGCCCGCTTATTAAAACAAGCCCAGCCCTGAACACCTAATGCATGGAGATATGTTATACATGAGCCAGCCACACCAGTAGGTGAGAAGGCACGTTCTCCTCCTCCACCGTCCCCACACGCTCCATCAGGGGCCTTGGGGGTGGGGGATCTCCTGAGACTCTGGTTACTAGGCAGCCTTAACTGTCGCCAGGTGTGTTGCACACGCCTCTTTCCACAGCACAGACTGAGGCTGTTCTGGGATCAACTGAGATTATATTCCTTTCTTTTTGTTATTTTTTTACCCAAATAATGATGGTGTAACAAGCCCTGGGGATACAGATCCCAGATCAGCGCTGGATGAAAGAAGCATAGGACAGGCCTATGAGCGGATTGATATGGAGAATAGAAGAGCATAGATAATAAGTGAATATATATATGAGAGAGAGAGAGAGAGAGAGAGAGAGAGAGAGAGAGAGAGAGAGAGAGAGAGAGAGGGGGGGATGAAGGAGCATGTTAATGAGAGGAAGACATTGCTACTGCATTGGCAAGGCAGAACAGCAGAGGTGTGTGTGTGTGTGTGTGTGTGTATACTCTGTGACAGCACGTGTGTATGAGTCACCCTTATGTTCTGTGTGTTTTAAATACTCTTGTAAGCATGACCTGGTAGAGAGAGCAGTTTGAGAGTGGATCAAGTGGTCTACAGAGCACTGGTGTGTGAGAGGTTCTGGCACGCTTGAGATATCTACCCCCCCCCAGCGGTGTGATCACAGACTGAGTCACACTGTTCAGATTCTTCCCCAGTTGCATCAGAGCGACCTCTGAACTCTTACAGGACAACTCATTTCAGTGGCTTCTTAGTCCCAAAACACCGAACACTCATTTGGTCAGAACCGTATCTGTTGTATGCTGGTGTGGCGAAACACTCCTCTGGTACAGTGAAGGGCCTCGGTGATCACACCCATCTCAGGGACAAGGTCAGTCTTTGGTCTGCCATCTCAGGCTAAATCCTAGAGGAAACGTCCAGAGGGTTGAGCTGTAACTGTGAATACCCTCTGCAGCGGGTACCACACACTCAAACTGCTGGAAGCCAACAGTGGATCAAAGTCAGTGGAGTTGCTGCTTCATGAGGCCCGCCAGGGTCTTACATCCCAGTGCAGCGTCATCGCCTCCACACGCCACGCCGTCTGTATTTAGATGCACGTGACGTGTTTGAGGGGATAAACAAAAAGGGAACAAGTGCAGCAGTGTTCGGGGGCTGCCCCCAGAACCGGCCCCAGAACACAACAATCGGGTCTGGCAGGAAGGGAAGGACTTCCTGAAAAAATCAGGCTGGAATGTTGCTTCCCAGGAACTGTGAGGAAATCAGCTGGTAGGAACCAAAATGACTGTTGCTGTGACAAAAAACATGACCCAGAGCTCAGTTCAGAACATCCGTTCCTGGACCTGTTCAGCCTTTCCTACTTAGTGTCAACATCAGCTGAGTCACTTTAATAGCCTCGCACACAAACGCAGTCATGATGGATGGAGGTGTGTGATGGGCTTTTACTGATGACACACACACACACAGGATGTGAGACAAGACAGGAATGTTCAAGAGTTACAAAACCCCTGCAGAATAAAACAGGACGTGCTGTAGCTGCTTCTTTCCAGGGTCAAAAGTGCAGCGGTTCAGAGCGGTTCTGCGCATGTCTGCGGTCAAAGGGCACGATCGACGGCGTCTCTGGCGTTTACCTCATCGTGCTGGTCAACATCTTTGACCCCGTGGGTCAATGACATCAGAGCAAACCAGATCGTTAATGACACACACGCTTCTAGGTAAACTGGGAGAAGTGGAAGACGCTGATGTGCCCGACACACAGCAGCATGTACCACTGCGTCCTGGTTCACAGGCAAGTTTGCCATCACCCTCCCACAGGAGAGGGCGGGGTGTGGCTCCCTGAGCAAGGGGTGTGGCTAACCGAGGAGGCGGGGTGTGTGCTGGGGGGCGGCTCGCCACTTCCTCAGTCTACTGCCCAACCAGGTGGAGCACATTCTAGCACCGCTGCAACTGGACACCAACAAACGACCCAGAGACAGGTGAAAGGAGAGCTGGGCCAGGCCTATTAGGTCAGACGGCTGCCCTGTACTGGCCATTAGACAGGCCTGCGACACAGAGAGATGAAGTTTCCCACCTGAGCTTACAATAATGTGAGTAGCATCATGGCTACCATCCTAATACTATTGTGCTGCTATGATCAAAGACAGAAATGTTATGAATCATCTGTAACGTTGACCTCTGCAGCGATGACGCTACCAGAAGCCTCAACCCTGATCACTGTGTTACACAGAATCTACCAAAACATCCCTCGTGCTATATTAGGTCATATCACTTGAGGTCTGACTAAGGGAGGGGCCCTCTGTGTTACTATGGTGACATACACACATCCCTTTGTGAGCATGTCTGGGTGTACAGTATATGAATTAAAGAGGAGATTAATGAGGACGGATATTTGGTCTCAGACTCCAATCTGTCCCAATCTCACTGGGGACGTCAACTCAGTCAGGCAAACCCAGAAAGGGCATGTGCAGTCCCAATGGCACTTTACCCATACAGATGAACAGAGATGCATGCGCACACACACACACACACACACACACACACACACACACACACACACACAGGTCAGATCTAACCCAGGCGTGACCATATGCTTCCAGACAGACACACTCCTCCAGGAAGGTCTAGCAGGAAACGAGCATACGTTAGGTCTTATACATATGAAACAGTGTGCCAAGCCAGCCAGCACAAGGTGTGTGTGTGTGTGTGTGTGTGTGTGTGTGTGTGTGTGTGTGTGTGTTCGTTCCACGGTCACGGCAGTGGTATGTTAGCTCCTCTCCAGCACCCTCTACCCCTCCATGAATGCTCAGCAGACCCTCACGGCAGAGACCCTCCCCCATCTGTCTAGGAGAAGATGATCTAGGGAGAAGAGTGTGGAGTATGGGGCATGAAGGAGAGGAGATGATCTAGGGAGAAGAGTGTGGAGTATGGGGCATGAAGGAGAGGAGATGATCTAGGGAGAAGAGTGTGGAGTATGGGGCATGAAGGAGAGGAGATGATCTAGGGAGAAGAGTGTGGAGTATGGGGCATGAAGGAGAGGAGATGATCTAGGGAGAAGAGTGTGGAGTATGGGGCATGAAGGAGAGGAGATGATCTAGGGAGAAGAGTGTGGAGTATGGGGCATGAAGGAGAGGAGATGATCTAGGGAGAAGAGTGTGGAGTATGGGGCATGAAGGAGAGGAGATGATCTAGGGAGAAGAGTGTGGAGTATGGGGCATGAAGGAGAGGAGATGATCTAGGGAGAAGAGTGTGGAGTATGGGGCATGAAGGAGAGGAGATGATCTAGGGAGAAGAGTGTGGAGTATGGGGCATGAAGGAGAGAAGCTACACGGGGGAGAACTAAGACACTGATGGAGATGCTGCTCATCAGACCAGTGCACCACTCATGCTGTACTGTAATTCATCTGTCACATTACTGGTCCGCTCACTCTGTATATACATACATCTCTCTCTCTAATCCTATTGATGTCGGATTAGCCTCTTCCCATAATCTGATATCAGCCATAAGGCAGGAGAATGAATATGCTTCGAGACTTTGCTTTGTTTGTTGGAGTGGGGGGGTGAGGGGGGGGGGGGGTTGTTGGTGGTTTGAAGAACAAAAAGGAGGAAGGATTATTGGAAAGAGTACAGAAGAGATGGAGGGAGATGAGGGCGTCCTGGAACACAGACGAGAGGAGCCCACCACAGGCCAGAGGGGGAGGGGTCAGCCTGGAGACAAGGTGTGGCTCGGAGACACGTGGGCGGAGAGGCGGAGAGGATAAATAAACTACAGAAGCACATGCTGAAATGCTCATGAGCTGATTTCCAGCCCTGGCTGGTTTAGGTGGGGCTGAGACAGCTTTCAGTGAATTTATGGTGGTGATTGTTGTTTCCAGTAGACCTCTGGCTAAGGGACATTCCCACCCCCGGCACACACACACACACACACACACACACACACACACACACACACACACATGCTTAGTCAATGCTTAGAGGCAGACTGGAGTCACATTTAGAAGCACCCCTAAATACCACAGTACAAAGCCCAAACACCAGACAAAGCAGCCACTCCACACACCCAACACTGACACCAGAGTTCCTTAGTTCTCCAGGGCCAGCGTGAGGTCAGCAGTGCCGGGCCGTGTTCTGCTCTTCCAGGGTTAATTGGAGTGGGTTCAGTGATGCTGCCTAATCTCAGTATAAGTGTATTAGGGCAGCAGGGCTGAAAGCAACAAATCAGTCTTCTACGTGACCGACACACGCACACCGACACACGCACACACACACACACACACACACACACACACACACACACACACACACACCGACACACACACACACACACACACGCACACACTCACACACACTATAGGGGAGGGTGAGTGACCCAGTGGACTGATCAGCTGGTCTCAGGACCATCACATGCACTATGTAGAATTAAAGCAGGCAGCACAGGGACGATAGAGGAGCAGCAGCCAATCACAGCAGGAGGTGAGCGAGAAGCACACGGATCGCCACGGGACCACGGCCCCGTGACTCATCACGCTGGCGGCACACAGCGGCGTGTGCCGTGTGAGTGAGTGTGTGTGTGTGTGTGTGTGTGCGTGTGTGTGCGCAGGCACAGACCAGTTCACTCTGGCCTAATACACCACTCCCGACATTCACACCCACTACATGTTATGCAAAGCAAAACAATCCCTGCAAGCTACAAATGCGTCTCTTTCCCTCTTGTTTATGCCTCTTGGGGGTTTTTAATTCCCTACGGCCCCTCACCCCCCTCCCCCCGGGACAGAGTGCACCAACCTTCCTTGAAGGTGACCCCCCACCATCTCAGAGTGGTCTACCCAAGCCCCACCCCCACCATCTCAGAGTGGTCTACCCAAGCCCCACCCCCACCATCTCAGAGTGGTCTACCCAAGCCCCACCCCCACCATCTCAGAGTGGTCTACCCAAGCCCCACCCACACCATCTCAGAGTGGTCTACCCAAGCTCCACCCCCACCATTTCAGAGTGGTCTACCCAAGCCCCACCCCCACCATCTCAGAGTGGTCTACTTAAGCCCCACCCCCTGGCATTTCCCATTATTTTTCTCTCCCGTTGCCTCCCACCCTCTTCCCTCTCGTTCTCACACACAGGCGACAAGGCTGCACAAGACTGAATCACACCATCTGTTTACTGCCACTTTCACTCAGCCAGTCTGTCCACGACACACACACACACACACACACACACAAAACGTGTGAGCAAACTCACATGCGGACACACACACACACACACACACACACACACACACACACACACGAAACCCCAAACCATATGACAGACAGACCCCAAAATCTCACAAAGTGTCAAACAGATGCACCGTGCTCCTCGGTCCTGCGCGGCCCGGCTGTCCTGGTCAAGCGTGTGGCATGACCTTGAGAAAAGGGGGAAGGGCACGGTCTGCCAACCTCGCCGGGTGCCCGGCGCCAGCGTGTGTGGGCCTAACCAGCCCATGGGTCAGTGTGGACGTGGGAGGGTGGGGGTGAATGGCCTTTCAACAAAAACCATCACATTCATTGCGCGAAGCCTGGTCAGAGGATCGTGACCGGTCACAACCCTTCGGTTTGAGAAGCACCCTATGGTTCCTTTTAGATCTTTATAGTGTTAACACAGTTGTTCTTCTCAGGCCGGTAACAGTGGGGACCTCTGATCTCACTCGGCTGGATGGACGACATCCCATGGTTTATGTCTCCAAGTCTCAGAATGAAAGTGGTGTCATCTTGCTGAGTTAGGTGGACATATTTTACAGTGTATTTGTGCAGAGGACTTTGAGGGAGGGTAAGATCTTTGAAAGTGAAGACATATGGTCTTGGGGTGGATTGCATTCGAGCCATCCTACACTGACGTGTTTAATTGTTGCATCGTTTGTGTGTAACAGTGTTTTCCACGCCGCACATGTTATTTACAATATTTGTTAAAACCCTTCACAATATACATCCAAATTGTAACATGTAATTGGCTTTCAAACCACCAATAAACACAGCCAGCCAGACACATGAAGCTCAGCTTCATAAACACTAATGTGTAAAAGTACACTTAATTAACGGAGTGAACCAAGTTCAAGAAAGCGGCTGTTTTATCTTTCACCAACAACCCTTTCCTGCACAGCCTGGATCCTGTGCTGAGCACATTTAGTAGGTTCAGTCTCAGGATAGCTGAGGAAAACCTGACAGAGCAGATTAGTTCTATGTGCTCATCGTAACGGTTCACAATTATCATGTGCAGTCAGATCAATTTTTAAATAGTTTTTTTATTATTATCCTTTGGTGCCTATTTCTGTAACGGGTGAAAAGCGAACGGTGGATAAATACCACCACAAGCCCCTCTACACTGTGACTGTCCTTTGTGTCTTTGTTTAAGATGGTCACGTGTATGGTGAGGGTTGTTGTCTCCAATAATGCAGAGCTAGGCTATAAATCAAATACCTGAGAATAGACAGGCACAAAGGTAACCCCTCGCCCTCTATGTCTGTGTCTCTCTGTCTCTCTCTCTCTCTCAAACACACACACACACACACACAAAGTACAAAGGCATACAGGCAGTCCCCTGACAAAGAGGCGCACACACAGACGCACACACACACGCACAGCCGTGTGATGTATTGAATAATAGCCACAGTAAGTGCTGGCGGAAGGCGTGTCACGGACACCGTTCACCCCGCACAGCAATCACGTCAAGCGGATCGATGGCACAGACGGATCAGACGGAGTGATGGAGGGACGGAGGCGCGTGAGAACAGGGACCCCCAGCATGGTGACGCGCACACGCTGTTGCACGTCTCATCTGCAACATGTCCACCCACGTGGGACGGGGAGACAGAGGGAAAGAGAGGGAGCTACAGAGAGGGGACACTGTAACGGAAACACGGGGAGAAAGAGAAAGTGATAAGAGGACGAAGAATTACAGCAGGTGAAGTAGGAAATGTCGACGCTGCCCGCAGATCCCCATTCATAAAACCCAAGAGGCCAGCACAGGTTAACAGACGGGAAGAGTGATGCGTGTGCACGTTTGCGTGTGCATTTCGCCAACACGTTACACCACCGGGACTCGTGCGAAGCAGGCAGCCTATAGCTTAAACAGGAACGATAAAGAGACGCGTCTTGGGGCGGACGGGGCGGTAATTAAAAGGCTATAAAGCCAGCTCTTTGTTTAAACGTATGGTTGAGTGCGTCCGCTACAGAGTGCTGGCTCTCTGTGTGTGTTTAATTAATCACACAAGCTGTGTGTTTGGAAGCCAGCGCTCAGGCAGGGGCAAGCAAGGGGAAGCAGGGGTGAAGATCCCTCTCTGGACACTAGCGCTAATGAGCGATTTGGAGGCACTGCCACGGCAGAACGTCCACACACACAC
This sequence comes from Brachyhypopomus gauderio, assembly GCF_052324685.1. NCBI lineage: Eukaryota > Metazoa > Chordata > Actinopteri > Gymnotiformes > Hypopomidae > Brachyhypopomus > Brachyhypopomus gauderio. The sequence continues at coordinate 1,125,430 of NC_135231.1, read as the reverse complement.
ACACACACACACACACACACACACACACACACACACACACACACACACACACACATACACACACACACACACACACACACACACACACACACACACACACACACACACACTAAAGGAGAAACGAAGGACGCGTGGCAGGAGTCACAGCAGCTAGTGTGGGGTCCTTCCTCTCTGTGCCGCCATCCTCCCCCTCATCCGTATTTGTTATGTTTAAACTCGCACAGGCTGAACACGACGCATGCGATACGGACCTGAATAAAGGCGTTTACTCAGAGCACATACTCCCGCCTGCTCATCCAACACCCCTGAACAGATAAGCCCAAAAAGGGTCCTGAAAATGACACACCTGCCCACAAACGCACGCACATCACCCGTGTCACTTCACTTCTGTTTTGCTGCCTTTTCACTTTCCATCTGGCACTGGAGTTCCAGACGTGGTCGGCAGACGATCCCCAGACTTTCCACCTGCACTCGCTGGGATGACTGGAGTCACAGCAGCAGGGCGAGCAGACAGACACGTGCAGACAGACACGTGCAGACAGACACATGCAGACAGACACATGCAGACAGACAGCGAGAAGCATTTTAGGCACAGTAACTGCTGCAAAAGTGCAGACAGAGAACGCGAGAGCCAGAGAGAATGGGAGGGTGGGGGGAGGGGTAGAGAGAGAGAGAGAGACAGAGAGATAGAGAGAGAGAGAGAGAGAGAGAGAACAGATGAAGAGAGCAAAAAGCAGCTACATGCCCAGATCCACTCAGGTACACCTGCACCCAACAGCTGTTAACGGCTTTCTTTTGGCTATGTGGGTGTGTGTAAAGAGAGCACGTCTGATCTTAAAAAAGAAAAGAAAAAAAAAAAAGAAAGAAAAAATATTATTTTCCTGTCAGACTGGGAAGCCCAAGGTTTACAGTAAAGAACTGGGGGTGATATGAGTCAGAGAGAGAAGAGGCAGGTCAGCGTGGGTGTCCCCAGGAGCAGGGCCAGTCCCTCTCCCCTGGTAGAGGGCTCTCTGCTCTGTGGTTGCAGATTTTCCATTACACACAGTGACACTTAGTAGAGCGTTACAGTCTCACCTCAGACACCAAGCAGTCAAGTGTTTAATGGCAAAAGATCACAGAAGTAACCGAATGCCCATCAACGTCATTACCATCTTTTCCCTACCATGACCACCGTTTCACGTCTAAAACTGTTCTTCTCGGCTAAATAGACAATGCATTCGTTTCAGAAATACCACAGTTGACAGTATATCCCAGTGTTGGAGTGGGTGATCAATACATCCCATTAGTCAAATGTAACCAGCAATTAGCTAGGGGCTGGTGCACTAGAGTCATTACCATACGTGTGAGTGATACTGGAGGTAGATGTGCAGGTCTCTGAAGAGAACTGGCCTATATTCGGTGTGTTCATGCACACACACGCCGTTTTTCTCCCCAATGTCACACATGTAACCCCACTTTCCTCTCCCCCCAGGAAGTGATGTCAGAACCACAGTCTTGCTTCCTTTAGCATTTGCAGAAGTGAAAATGAGAAGTTGGGTGCCAAAGAATTGCAACCATGACTTCATTCAGCCATTGTTAGCCCATTCACCCATTGAGGTACTAAATGTGCAGTGTCTACCTGAACAAAAAAAAATATGTAACAAACCGTTTTGTAACTGCAGTTATCTTTGGAGTCTGATTTGAAGCCACATTTAGCAACAATACATGACAAGAAATAATCTAAAGGCAGAAACACTGTCTTCGGATTATTAGTGATGGGTTGACATTTGCTTCTGCAAATGTTTTGGACACTGTGTGCTCTGAGGGGTTGGGTCAGGACATTTTGGAATAGTAGAGGAAGCCTGGGGAAAACAAGCCTGTCCTGAAGCATTTCAGATCATCCCAAGCCCTAAATGAATGATTAAATTCAGTTCTGGCTCAACCAGTACCAGCTAAACAAGCCAACCAATCAGAGAGATACTTAATGCTTCGGCAACCAATCAAATGCCAGACTCACAATGACCTTTCCAATTAGACAATGACTTCCATATCATATCCCCCCACAGACCACCCCGATCGTCTGGCGGTCGTCGCCACAAAGAGAGCGAGTTGCGTTTCACAGCACACCTCCGTTCCCAGCCGACCCTGGTTCTGTGGAGCATGCCATAAAAGCCCCCTTGCATGACCTTACTGACAGCATGTCTTTTGAGCCACCGGCCAGCTGACCAGAAAGAGAGAGAGCAAAAAAAAAAAAAAACCCACAACATGGAACGTAAAAGTGAGAACAATGGATCGCCAACAATGAAAACAATGGACCATCGCCGCTGCCAACCACCTCCCCATCACCCCCACCCGCCATATGTACTTATCTCCCATGACGCTCGCTGCTCGCTCTGTTCCGTTCAGTTTCGATTCAGCTGAGAAGGCAGATGATCAATGCTCAGCTGACCACAGCCTGCACCGTTATCTGCTTGTACTTTTCCCCTCTGCAGGGTTTAGAAGATCTCCACCCACACCCAGGAGAAGAGAGACACTAAAAACAGCTCTTGTCTCGACCCAGGGGAGCCAATGAATCAGGCAATGCAAAACACGTGTGCCCGCAGTCACCAGAGACGACCACGGAGCACGATCAATAACACCGACTTAGCCCTCTTTCGCTGTCTTTCCGAGTCTTAAACAGGCAATCAGAATGCTTAATCAGGCTGAATACACAGGGACACCAAGTCAAATACACGAAAACAACGGCACCAGACAGCTTTGAAATAATCAAGGCTAAGCACAACCCACTCTCCACCCCCTAATTTGCTGCTACGGCAATTACCACCGACGTGTGTGAAAAGGTAAACAACGAGGGCTCCTAACCCCCCGTGATGTCCGTGTGTAGGACCGTGTGTGGCGCTTCACCTACCCATCCTCCTTGCTCCTGGATCCACGGCTGGATGTGGTTGTCCAGGTAGAGCGTCATCCACTCTGCGATGCGGCCCACCAGCGGGCTCATCTCCTTTTCCACGCACTCCACGCACAGGGCCCCGCCGAAGGCGAACAGACCCACGATGCGGCCCCAGTTGACGCCGCTGCGGAACACCTCGTCCATGACGCTCTCGAAGCTCTGGTACGCTGTGGCCGGCGTGATGTGCAGCTGCGAGGACAGGTCGCTGAACGCGCGGGCGTAGCGCAGCTCAAACTCGTTGGCCGAGTCCCGCAGGGCCTCCTTCACGGCCTCCAGCCCCGCGCTGCCGTTCGCCGGCCTCGGCCCGGGTGATGCCGGCGACCGGGCGGGGCTCGCCGTCGACCCGTTGGCCACCGCCGTGGGCGTCTCGGCGGCCTCCGCACCGCCCTCCACCACCGGGCTCCCGTCGGTCTGGACCACATCTTCTGAGAGTCCAATATGGCTACAGGGATAGTTCCTCTGGGAGAGTTTGTACCTGATGTAGTACATGACCAGTTCTCTGTTGTAGTAAGACATAATTGAGTCCTGCTCTGTGGTTTGTCACTCTGGTTAGCGCTCCTGCTCTCTCTCGTCGGTGTCTGTGGCGTGCACACCCCCGTCGTGTCCCCTGTCTCAGACTGGCCTCCGCACAAACTCTCTCATCACGGATCGCAAAGCAGGCTGATCTCTGATCTTCATTGATTTCTTCTACGTGTCATCCAGCACAAACAAACACGATCAAGGATGGGGCGACGGCTCACGCTGCAGTTGATAAACAGCGAAAGAAGGAACTCATTAGTGATCACTCACACTGGCACAGTTTCAACAAACAAAAAGGAGGATGGGTTAGAATTAAACTTAGATAGAGGTTAAGGGCCCTTATAAATAAACAGCTTTTTTTGCTAAACCCCTATTATTTAATTGGGTGGCTTGCTCAAAGCAGCAGATGGTAGCCTCTTGTCACCTGTCTTCAACAAAGAGCAGGTAAGATCTCTCTTCTGCCTTTTTGTACGACTTAGAAGAGAGAAAAATCTGCACTGACCTTAACACAGGGGAATTTGAGCAGTGTGGGGGGTTTGACTGGGCAGCGTGGCTAGAATGATTATTTTCACATTTGATCCAAGCCGAATATGTGGAAATAAGAGATGCAGCAAATAAAAACGTGAAAACTGAGAAAATTTGTCCCAAACCCATTAGATCTTTCTGAAGACGATGAACGTTGCGATTTATAACAAATATAAATTTGGGTAATAAAAATATGCACAATGTGCGTGTCTGGTATAATTAACAATAAGAGCGATCAGTAAACATAACATTTATTTGTAGCCCTTTCATTATATTGCTCAACAGAAAATGTGACGTCCTTCTGGGTTGTTCCCAAAACAAGTAAATAGAAGAGAGTGACTGACTAACAGCACGTGGAAACCATGTTCTCAGGAAACGGGGGAGGAGGGGGCGGTAAACCGTGTCTATCCTGTGATCCACGATTGGGATACAAGCTGAATTATGGAACACAATGGTTCGGACAAAGGACATGAGAGAGATTACAGAGTTCTGCCCACAACCTGCATTAACTAGCGGTTCTCCAAAGAAGCAAACACGTGGTAGCTAATAACAGCCAAGCACACACAGCACGGTAGGAGGCACACCACGCTTCTAGTTTAATATCTCAGCCACTTGTTTTATTTTTTACGTGGAGAGAAGGACTCGTAAACAGCGACTGGACGTTACGGGGGTGGATGGTTAAATGGTAAAGTTCTAAGGGACCAGAAGGAATTTAGTTAGCTGACCCAGCTAGTTATTATCCAAGAGATTTGGTTAGCGTATTACTCATTAACGACCGGAGGTGATACCAGGGGCACATTTCACATAGCAGGTCAATAACATTGTATGTTAAGTCGTTTCATGATCAGTATTATCCCGTGTTACACTGTAGTGTCAAAATCTGGTATTCATTATTTATTTACAAACACACTGTCGAAACTCGGAAACTAAGAATGCTTGGCATTAATGTCAACACAGCCAAGCAAGCAGTATCAGGACTCAACTGAAGTATTTGAAATCTGAGAAACAACAACAACAACAAAATCTCTTAACACGCCCTTTAGAAACCCGTCCTGTCTGAACCGAGGCATCCAGTGCACGCCACAGTAATGTTATTTGAAAAATAGTCTTAATCTAGTTAGAAATTAACTGAAACAGCATCAATAACATCTCTACTTTGGACATTGGACATACACAAGCTCACTTATCGACAACGTACATGACAGCCTGACTCACACATTCACCTACAAATGTAAAGAACATCCTGCTCACCACCGAGAAATCCACCGAGTCTTGAGACTGTACACACTACTGGGATCATCTGTTGTACAAAGAGCTCTATTGCAATCTCCACTGGTACAGTATGTGAGAAATATACCTAAGTAGAAGAGTTGTTTCTCTTGGCCCTCCCCTTCACAACGATAGGATATTAAAACTGCTGCTGTTGTGCCCAGCCTACTTAACCATTACGTAAGAAATTACCTCCTTTCCCAGCGTCAGATCGCTTCAAATGTACGGAAATAGTGATTTATCTAGCGAATTAAATAGTAATCGTTAGGTAACGGAAGCTAATGTCGATGGGTTGCATGTATATTACATTTATAGACCCGATATTTAACCTCAGTGAATGAAAGTGTAGTTTGTCCAGATAATGAAGTCAAATGATGGACGGACCTTCCCCTTGAATTATAAGCAGTGAGAGGCAATCTTGAAGATCGTCACACTGCTGGCTAGAAACGTGGCTAGCTAACTACACCATCGGGCAATGCTGTGACACAGTCAGCTAGCCAAACACATGGTGCCCGATAATCTCAGTGAGGTAGCTAGGCTAGCTGTCTAGACAGGCACACAGCTAGGTTACCTCACTGCAGCCGAGCTGCTCGGCTAACTCGGGCAGCTTATATACCGACCAGCGGCACTTCTCTTCATTTCTTTTACCCACTGGGAGTTCGAAATCTAGCTAGCTAGCTAAACAAATGCTTCAATCTACTACTTAAATGCTGTGTTTAATTAAATAAACTAACCAAACAAGCAAATAAAGATGAAAATAAATGGACCGTTGTAATCTGAACTATAGTCGATAATCCTGTGCAACTCCAGCCAGCTAACGGTCGCTAACTACGTCAATCCTGCGCTAGCACAACTAGCATCTGTGACACAAATGGGTTTGGTTTTTTAGCTGAGCGAGGTAGCTATTTGTACAAAGCACAGATAATTGTAGTCTATATCAATAGAGCGCTCAATACTCACTCAGATAATTAAGAGGGTCAAGTCCCAGTCCCCTACATGACCGAAAAACTCGGCAGGTTTCCAGTCAGAGGACGACTGTAAATCCGACATTTCTGGTTGAAGCTATGCTAGCTAACTGACTAGCGCCGCTGCTCGCGCGAGAGGCGCGCGCGCACGTTCCGCCCCTTCGCTGCAGCTGACCAGCGCTACTCACTCTCAACACGAACACCCACCTGCATTACAAACCGTGCATGTTTTTTTTCCTTGGTTAGTGACACGTCTCAACTCCAGGACTCGATATAGTTTTGCTTTTTCTGTGTTAAAAAAACAAGTGTTTATTAGAAATTCAGTGTTCTAGGCATTAGAACAGGTCTTCTCACTGCGTTATTGAAACGGATAATTCAGTCCACTCTCACCGGGACGCAACTTTGGTAAATGATGTGATGGTGTGCAGGTGTTTCTGCAATTGTGCTTCCTAACCACGTTATTTATGGATAGTTTTGACAGCCCATGCGAGGTTGAGTTTGCACAGACATAGAATAACAGAAATCTCTATGGTAACCTTTGTTACCACAAAAATGGTGTAAAACATTTTTCTATACCTTTACCGATTCATAGATGAATTATAGCGACCCTCCATGTCGCTATACATGGTCCTCAACGGGATCATACTTATTTAAGCTTTCTTAATTAACTTCGATGCCAAAAATACAGTTTTGCAGAACTGATTTTTTTTATTGATTAATTCACCAAATGCTTGGAAGATTACATCACGATATGTGTAGAGCATTTTTCCTTTATTTTACATGAAAACTTTACACTTTGTATTTCTTCTTACTGTATATATTTATACTCCCCATACGTGAGGGAGACAACAAGGACATATATAGTTGCAAGGGAAGGAATGCTTTCAGAAAATATTTAAATGCACTTCCAAGAATTAAATACATCCGCATAAAAATGCATCCAGAACTTGATATGCTCTGGTAACACAGAGGCTTGATACTGTTGGATTGAAGTACAAACATGTCCGCATTATACATTACTTGTGTTTACTAATGTTTTTTCCTTGGTTTTGCTTGCTGTTGATATGGCAACACTGGCTGGAGAATAATTAAGCAAGCTGTCGGTCTCAGTCATACTCAAATTTGGGAACCAGCTCAGATGATGGTAGATATGGGAAGATAAACAAATCAGTCAACAAAGCAAGCATGCCTCAGACTGACAACTGTTTACCACACCATTGGAGAGTTCACACCATATAGGGGAAAAGGGGGAAAAACAGGAATGCAAGACACCAACCTTTCCCTCACAGACCAAATGCAACTTCCGCTTACTGCATCTTCTAGAAACTAGCGAGCCGAATGAGCCTCGTGCCAGTGTATACTATTGCATGGTTGTAAATTCTCAGGGAGGGAGGAGGAGAGCGAGAGAATACTAAACGAAATCAACAGAATGTCAGAAATGTTTGAGAGCAGACACACAACATCCACCTTCTCAGGTCAAGTTTATGATTCCCCATGTTTCAGAATAAAACACACTCATCTCTTACAGGACCTTCAGTGCTGTTTCCCCAGACAAGCGCGCCATCACAGGCACACGTGTGCAAACCTGCTATAAATTACAAGCTTGTAATTATGATATTCAGATTCTTCTCCAGCTCTATGCATTTGGAAATTGCTGTTTGTTCACTTATTAAAATGAAGACAAAATAATTTAACCGATAAAGACAAAAAACAAAACCAAACCAACAACAAAAAAAAACATCAAACATAAATCAACTGAAACAATCAAACAGTATTGTTAATAAATTATACTTGTTGCCATACAACCTCTGCGCCCTTACTGGACCAACGACTAATATGCTTTTGAGTCACAGCTGTTGAACAGTCAACTTAGAGGAGAGCTCTGCAGAGTCACAGTGCTGTTCTGTACTGCAGGGAAAGCGAAGGATGAACGGGTGAGGGAGATCCAGTGTGGGGGGGGGTGTGGGGGGGGGGGGGGGGGGGGCTTTGGACCCCCGCGGCCCAGAGTGAACAGTATCGGCATCAGCGTTGGTTGCCAGCGTCCCTGCGCGGTCCTTGGTGCTGGCGTGCGGTGCTTGTGCACGCTCTAGGAGGACGGGGCTCGTGCCGGTTCTGCGGGTGCGGCGATGTGGAAGACGGAGCCGATGCGCAGGAAGAAACGTCGCAGGGCGGCACGCAGCTCAGGGATCAGGTCGAACTGCATCATCTCGCACAGGTAGGGGTAGTAGCAGGACGCGTGAGCCTTGAACTGCAGAGGGAGATGGGAGGGGCCATCAGCACAGCCAATCAGGAAGGTCGCTATTCATGACGGGACACAAAGAAACGAGCACGAACGTGGCCGCCGAACTCGAGGCATACGGCAGCCGTTTAAATGGAGACTAGCACTGCCAAAAGATTATCTTTACCCTTTTCAGGAGGATGGTGTTTCCAGAGTGGAACAGAACTAAGAGATACGGTGCTTTAATGTTATCTCCAGCAATGTGAGAAAGGGCAAAAGATTATCTGAATGGGTAGGAGGAAAGTCCCGAAAAATCGGGGTCCTCCTTTACATATGGAGGTTATCGAACAGACAGGCTGGCTGCTTCCTGCACGAGGGGAATGTCTCCAGCCTACGCTCCCGAAGAATAATGGGAATATTCAAATCGGCAGGAAATAACATCGTCAGTATGATTACAAGCACCTACATGGCAGCATGACTGCACCGTTTTCCCAAACTCCCCAACAGGAAGTCACTCAACAGGCACTCCATGTATTTAACATTAGCGTGGCCTAAGGCCATCAGCTGACAGGATGGCATAAGATAGATAGGAGGGGGGAGGGGTGTTAATATTCCCTTTGAAGGTAGGTGCATGTGAGGGTGGTGTGTGTGTGTGTGTGTATAGTCACATAATGACCTTCTCATCAGGCAGTCTGAGTGTTCTGGTGAGTAGTAACAGCAGTGAACTGGTCCAGGCCTCTCGGTGGCTCTCTGAGGTCAGGTTGATGAAGTAAGCCAAGGCTTCGCTGCACACACTGTCAGGAGGGGGTGATATCACACACACACACACACACACACACACACACACACACACACACACACACACACACACACAGCGCCTCATCACCTCCTTCCTAAAGCTTCACATTATTATTACAGTAGATTGCCACAGCACCCTAATGGTACATGGTGCGCATGTCTTCCCCCAGACGCCTTACACGACATCACTCACAGCAGTAGGCGTGTCTGGATATCCGGCCACGCCTCCTGCAGCTGTCCATCAGAGTACATTTGGAAGAGGATGCGCAGGCTGCAGGCTAGGCTGCTGGTCTCCTGCTTCAACAGGTTTGGCTTGGACTTCCCCTTGAATCCTGCAGGCGCAAAAAAAAAAAACACACTCCATTGAACATCTAAAGGCCAGCAACCTTTCGACAGGTCACCTTTCACGGGCAAGTTCGATGCGTTTCCCACTCATTTGCATGCGTGCCACGACGGCCAATCGCATGCCGGGTGGGTGTGACAGACCTGCCCTCCAGAGCGCCGTGCGCTGCTCGTTGTTGGAGTTGAAGTCCTTGGCGAAGGTGTGTGACTCGAGCAGGCAGTCAAGCAGCTTGAAGAGGTGCTGGGGGGAGAGATGGCCATACATGCCCTGCTCAGGGCTGGACTGTAGCCCCGCCTCCTCCTCCTCCAGACCATCCCTCTGCATGGCAGAACCCCACACCCACACACACAAACACAACACACACACGTAAACTGAGTTAATTTGGTGTATGTATGTACAGCATCAACTGCTCTCTCTGAGAAATAGAACGGCTGGAAACAATTTCCTCTGGAATTGCAACGTTCCCTAATGCAACATACGATGTTGCATTTTTTGGCCCTGCTATAAAAAAAACAAACTCACAAAAAAAAAACAACTTGCTGACACGCAGGCTAAAGGTTTTAGGTCGTGTTCCCAAAGAAGGACAGAGGTCTTTAATGTGAGGAGTGTGTGAGGCGAACACACAGAGGTCTTTAATGTGAGGAGTGTGTGAGGCGAACACACAGAGGTCTTTAATGTGAGGAGTGTGTGAGGCGAACACACAGAGGTCTTTAATGTGAGGAGTGTGTGAGGCGAACACACAGAGGTCTTTAATGTGAGGAGTGTGTGAGGCGAACACACAGAGGTCTTTAATGTGAGGAGTGTGTGAGGCGAACACACAGAGGTCTTTAATGTGAGGAGTGTGTGAGGCGAACACACAGAGGTCTTTAATGTGAGGAGTGTGTGAGGCGAACACACAGAGGTCTTTAATGTGAGGAGTGTGTGAGGCGAACACACAGAGGTCTTTAATGTGAGGAGTGTGTGAGGCGAACACACAGAGACGAACCAGAGCAGCGGCCATGTTCTCGGCGTCCTCTTTCTTGCTGGTGGCAGGGTAGAATACGATGTTATCGATGGTCTGTATGAGTTCCAGCTGCACCACACACTTTATGAGCAGTCCTGCGAACAGCCTCTGATCCGACACCCCTGTAACGCACGCGCACACACACACACACACACGCGCGCGCGCGCACACGTCAGCCAGCACAGCTCGCAGAAAATCTCGCGCAGAAACGAAACCGTTTACAAGCAAGGACGATCTTTATGCAGCGATATCGGTACATATCCATTAATAGAAAAATGTTTCCTAGGAGACGGAGCATGACAACGGTGCCCAAAATAGGACAAACAGACTCGAGTGATGACAGCCAGTAGATGGAGGTCACAAACAGTCATAACGGAGCGTGTGCCTGCTTCACGAAACTTCACGGAGGAGGTGGGGAGTTGTGCCTCCCCCGTGGAAGCGTTGGGAGAGATCCACGTAAACGGAGGGAGTCGAGAGGCTTACGTGCATGGGGCTTCACCCTCCACGCCTCATCGCTGGCAGTGGACATCTGACTCTGTCCTCTCTCCGAGAGCGTCTTCTCAAAGCTGCTCTGAGACTGAGAGTCCACCTCCATGTCCTGGAAAACAAGGAGCCACTTGCACTGGACTCTATACGACGAATGTGTGGTCAGATTTTTGGCTGCTGCCTCTGTGGTCAATGTAGGCATACAACGTTTGTAATTTGCGTAGGGGCACGGAGGTGCCAGTTCACTGGCGACTGTGCATGCATGCGTGTGTGTGTGTGTGATATTTACTCATGTTAGTCATCTCACCATGTGTTTCCCATCTCCCACCTCCTCTTCCTGCCCAGCCGGTCGCCATGTCAACAAGCTGTTAAGAAGAGAATAAAATCAGATCAACCCTGGAGCATTTGACCACCAGCATATCACAAGAAAAACTTCATATGCTCCAAAACACAGGCTTAAATGAGACTGTGTAATCATTTCTGTTGTTATTCATTTTCTTGTAGATGTTACAAATATGGCCGTTTAAAGCAGAACCCAAAAAAAAAATCATATGGGGGGGGGGGGGGGGGGGGGGGTAAACGCGAAGGTAAATGAAGATAACGGTGCAACCGCGGGCGGGCGAACTGAAGCGGACGCTATCGTGCCAAAGAGCCGTACGCATGAGGGCTGGTGGACTGGAAGATCTCCAGCATGCAGGCGCAGGTGACGTCCCACACCTCCGCGCTGAACTTCTCCCCGTTCTGGATCACCAGGTTCTCCAAGCAGTTTGTGCCCGACCGTGCCAGCTGCTCGTTATCTGAGGGCAGAGAGAGAGAGAGAGAGAGAGAGAGAGAGAGAGAGAGAGAGAGAGAGAGAGAGAGAGAGAGAGAGAGAGAGAGAGAGAGAGAGAGAGAGGCACACAAGAGGGGTCACGCTCACAGTCAGGCCATGTGCAGGTTTTAGGGAGGGTGCCCATAACGCCCCCTCCCACCCCCCCCCACCCCCCTCCACACTTTAACCTTGCTGCCAGTGCCACCTGGCTTATAACACCATTCCCAGTCCTCCAAATTCTCACGCGATGTACGTGCAGTGTGTGTGTGTGTGTGTGTGTGTGTGTGTGTGTGTGTGTGGGGGACAGAGTCGGCGGAAGCCACACCTTGTTTGACGCACCACTGCAGCTGAGCAAAGATGTCAGCGAGCAGCACTTCACTGAGCGGTTCGTAGAACTGCGAGAAGACGTCACAGATGGCGTAGAGCGCATGGTTACACGTGGTGGTCATCCATTCGGTTTTCTGCGGGAGAGAGGAGATGAACCTTTTGCAGTTGCTTAAGGAAGCCGCTGTCCAGTGGGCGGGTCTTAACCGGCAGCCGGCGCACGGGTGGCCACTCCCACCGGGTGGCCCAGCGCTTCACCTCAGTCTGCTGCTCCGGAAGCTTCATGTTGTCAAAGATGCGGAAGACGATGCGGAAGAGGTCATGCCACCAGTGCTTCTCGAAGGTGTGTCCATAACTCTTCATGATCTCAAACATGACAGTCAGGCCTCTGCAATGTGTGCACACACACCCAGACACACACACACACACACCCTAACGCTGAGAAAAATAACCCACATTTGAGCAAAACAACTCAAATATCAGTGAGGGCATGAGTGATGGGGTTTGAAGCCTGATGGGTCCCAGCCTACCTGGTCCTGATGTCCAGTTTGCAGCGATTGATGATGCAGGAGAGCTCAAACAGGATGGGGAACCAGCCTCGCACCCACACCCGGTCGCCAGGGGCAACGTTCATGTCATCACTAGTGTATTCCCTCAATGCCTGACCACAATGATAGAGAGAGAGAAGAAGAGAACGGGTGAGAACGCAACCCGACGCAGCAACCTGGTCTCAGAAGCTCAAACCTCAGTGTTTGCGGTCAGCCTGTGGCGTGCGGTCAGCGGTCACCTGCGGTCTGTCCGATACGTATTTGGCGCAGTGCCGGATGAGACGGATGGCCTCCATGCTCGTGTCGGGAAACGCGGCGTTGCACACGAACTCGGACAGACACTTCACCGCGTCCTGGAACGAGTCGATGGCAGCTGGGAAGTGCTGCTGGAAGGTGTTCACTGTGAGGGAGGGCAGCGGGAGGGCGAAGGAACTCAAATCCACGTCTCAAAGTAAAAACACACACACGAGACGCGATCGGCGAGACTCCTGGAGAAGTCTGGGCCACTGGGGTGGAGGTGCTACTCACTGACGATGTGTCCAGTGGTCTGGAAGGCCAGCTCCACTATGGACTCGTCGTGGTCCGACGCCGCCTGGTGGAACACCGAGAAGATGTTCTTCCAACCAGAGCGGATGTTAGCAGCCTGGGAGTTCACCATCTGGGCCACGCAACGGATCACCATATCCCGGATAGTGGGAGACCTTCATGAGGAACAGAAGGAAATTCCTGGGGCATCAGTACGGACGCAAGCTGCAGGTTCTTCCTGCTGAGCCCTCAGGTGTTCCCTCATTCTCCACGTCTCCTCTCCTCACCTGTTCTTCTTCATGATGTGCTCAAAGGGCCTGAGGAAGTCCTTCTGGAATCGGAAGTTGGCCAGCTCCCCTTTCTCCAAGAACTTCATGGAAAGCTGCCTCAGCGAGTCCACGGCGAAGATGGCCACATCCTCGTTAGGGTTGCAGCCCACCTGAGCGACACAGCATAGACGTGGAAACGTGAGAAACCGCTAGCGCAGACGCCGCTCAAGGGAGCGGAGGTGCCGACAGTGCTGATGTGATTGGAGGTGTGTGGACCGCCGACCTTGTTGAAGTGGTCTCCTATGACCTGCCAGATGCGGGACCACTGCAGGCGGATGCGGTTCATGTTGTAGTAGGAGATCTCCACGATCTTCTGCAGGCTGAACATGCGCGGCTGGTGAGCCGAGGCCAGCTCGTCCATCGACACCGCACACAACCAGCGCACAAAGTCCACTGGGAGACACCAGCAATACATGGAACATTACGTTTTCTAGTACACTTCCTGTTTCTGGAAGCATGGCAGTTATTGTGACAATTACAACAAACATACAAAAAACCCATAACGGCAGCTCTCTCTCTCTCACACACACACACACACACACACACACACACACACACACACACACACACACACACACACACACACACACGGATACCTATTGCATTTCCATCAAGTCTGGTGGATCCAGTGAAAATTCTGGGAGACACAATGGAGAATTGGATTAAAAATAAAAAAAGATAACCCTTTTTACACACAACCAGTAGACAGACTACTACTAAACCACAGTAATACCTAGTACCAAATTAACATAGCCTCCAACCTTAAGCTTAGGAATTAAAACCAATACCAAGAAGTGCATATAAACATAGACAGATCAACATACAATTTAAAGAACAAGGTCAAGTGCTGTCTGTAGTGTTAGTGGCCATTTAAAGTACTCAACAAACGGGAGTCTTCGGTCTATGTTTCAACCACAAACGAGCCACAGTCTACAATCACAATACCGTTGTACTCAGTAGGCGGGTCTTTATTCCCTTACCTGTCCACAGCTACCACCACACTCTGAGAACTGGTCTCCCCCACAGACTCCTGGATATGCGCCATCTGACGCCTGTCTGGACCCCCAACCAACGTGCCTATGACGAGTCAAGCATGCTGCTAGAGACCAGGTGTCCAGTAATGCACAAACAGAGAAGTCACATCTCATTACACAAACGGAGAGGCCCCGTCTGACCTGGAGACCTCTCAGGAACTGCTCAACTTGGCTCACCTAAGCCCAGGGGCATGAACTCCTCACCGCCGGTGGGGAAGCCCTTCAGGCCACCTCCTTGGTCTCTGATCACCCCGGAGATGTAGCGTGTCTTCACCCCTGTGCCAATCAGCTGTGCCAACTCCAACTGACTGATGCAGCGCAGGATCTGGGCGGGCGGGCGAGAAGGTGCAGGAGGGTTACAGTGGGGCTTTAAGGGAAACCAGGAGGAGATGTTGAGTGGCGGGGAGCGTGATTGCGGGCAGCGCCCACCTCGTGCCACGAGTTGCCCAGGTAGTTGCCATCGGTGTGCGCCACAGTGATGAGGGTCTTGATGGTGTCAATATTCTTCTGCTTCATCTCTGTGATACTGGAGCTAGCTGTGAGGAGGGTGAACCTGGCCAAGGCCTGGATGTACGCATCTCGCTCCAGCTGAACACACACACACACACACACACACGTTAGAGAGCGGGAAAAAGCAAGGGAGGACATATGACAGAGTCAACTTGGGGTGTAGCCCCAAGGGTCGGAGGGCGTCGCCGTGGGATCGCAGGGGCACACCTGCATGCTGAAGATGCATGCGATCCTGATGGCACAACGGATTCCCTCCAGACACAGAGACGCCACATCTGGGTCGTCACAGTCCTGTAGGCCCACGCTGAACGCTGCCAACAGGGGCGTCCAAGCCAACTGTAAAACACAACACGTACATGCATGCGTGCGCACGCGCGCGCACACACACACACACACACACACACACACACAAATAGAACACATACAGGTTTCTTTGTCACCTTCTCTTAACTGAAAAGCAGCATTCTTCTGCACTGCAACCTGCCCTTCCTCCTCGGCCGCTGTAAATGGACCTGAGCTAAGGTGTGGTTCCCACCCATATGGACAAACAAGTTAATGACATAATAATCTCACTCTCCAGCATTCTGGGACTCAAACACCCTCTGGTACACACAAAATTGTACAGGCAGATCTCACAGCTATGTAATTTTTACTCTCTCTCTCACACACACACACGATGAAATGGAGAGACCGTGGCAGGGTTGGGCTAACCCTAACGGCCCCCGAGGGTGGCGGCCGGGTGAAGGGGACGGTACCTTGAACATGGGCCGGACGTGCTCCAGGTGGGTGGCGCTGAAGAACGGGGCCTGGGCGTGGCTCACCGCCTCCATCAGCGCTTTGGCTGTCTTGGCCATCTGCTCCATCTCTACGTTGTACAACAGCCGCCGTTGCTTCTCGCTGGCCACGCCTGTCACCGAGAAGGGGCTTTGTTCACTTGGTGACTACTTAGGCAATGCCTTCAAGGGCACTTAACACTAGTGCTTAGGGGTGGGCGATATGGGAAAAAAATAGTATCACGATTTTTTTCATAAAATCACGTTTTCCATTTTTTATCACGATCTTCCATCAAAAAAAAAAAACAAAAAAAAATTGGGGCTACAAAGCTTTCTTTTTAAGCAGATTTAAATTAATGATATTGCAATTTTCCATGTGCAAAAATTGTAAACAAAAAATTTAAACAACACACGTGACACTGTGTCACGTAGGGGCTACTCAATTTGTCTCTAATTTAAACACTCGCCATCCCCCCCACCCCCCCACCCCCGTCAACTACTTTGGGCTTTGGGCTAGTTTAGGCTGCTGAAGGGCGGGTTTTACACTGACTTTGTGCGGGATATTTTTGTAGGACCTGGCAACCCTGCCTGTTTCTTGTATTTATAGTCCCCGTGTCTGCCATGTCGGTATCGGTTATTTTGTGCTACTTATATGTTTATTCTGTTGCCTCGTTCGTGCTCTAGTGGATTTAACTGTTTCTGTTTCGTCTTCGTCGTAAGTGCCGTTCAGCCTAGTCTTGGTTTCCCCTGCCTTGTTTTGTTCTTTGTGCCACCATGCCCGTTTATATTTCATGTTCGGACTGCCTACCTGTTATGACCCCTGCCCGGTATTACGACTCTGTCCATTGAATAAATCTCGCTCTCCTCAGCGTTTGTGTCCGCCTCCCTGCTCTGCGCCACGCAGTTCGTTACACTGTTAAAGTGCACTATTGCACTAAATATTTCCCAGCACTTTAAACTTAGTTAAATATTTATACATATAGTCGAAATGATTCGATATAATTCGCTTTTTTATCACATTATTTAATGGTGGTTTATTTTCAAAACGCCCCAATCTTAACGTCTTCACGTTCTCTCATGTTTCATCCTGGAATTACAAGAGGCTCGTATTTGTTAACGTAATACAAGAGAATTGTTCAGTCAGACAGATATTTGTTGTGAAACGAAGTAGTTACAATTTCAAGCATTTTAAGTACTTTAGCCTAAATTCCAGCACTTTTCAAACATGAAACACAGCAACATTAAACTTCGTCAAGTAAATGTTCCTTCCCCTGTTCTTGAGGGATGTTTCTTTATACTACCACATATCGTTCGCGCGAGGTGTGGCGGAGTTGCGCACTATGTCTCTTGTGGTGACGGCTGCCCGCATTGTTTTCACTTTCGGCATATTACTTGGGATGTCTACGTCTCAAGTGATTGAATAAATTTGTTGTTTACTGGCATCGGACGTTTTCACGTGTTCTTTGCACACTTTACATATCGCTGTAGTTTGGTCTTGGTCAGTGGAAGAAAATCCGAATCAATTTCAGATTACAGAGGTGGATTTCCTCTTCTTTACCAGCTCCTCGGTTTGGCTTTCAGCCGTCGTTGTCCACGCAGTTTTTAGTTTTTACAAACAACATGGAGGCATGGAAGACGCACAGTTCGCTGTGATTGGTGAGTCATACGCCCTACGTCTGACGCATCGGTGGGAACCAGCATAAAAAAGTCATTGCGCTGATTGGCAAAGGCGATCTATACGATTTCTCTAATTTGGTAGATCGCCTGCGATTCTCCACTCGCCATTCATATATATAAAAATAACAATACAGTTAAAAGAGCCATTTAAGTGGAATGACAGATTTAAACTGACGAGTTTAAAGTG
>NC_135231.1:1070157-1102657 GCF_052324685.1 Brachyhypopomus gauderio | reverse complement strand
AATTTCCAAAAGTCTACCCATTTTAAAGAGGACAACAGAATAAAGAGTTAGAGGGTCAGCAAATATGACCCTGTCTGATCTATAGCACAGATCTTGCAGTACATTTCTTAAGCTGATCCCTTTTGAGAAGAGGGACTATAATTCTAGCAACAACACTGAATAACAATGATAGGAACCTTTGCTGCATTTAAATCAATAAAAACATAACTTTCCCTTACTGCACTGATAACCATGGGAGTAATTGAAGGCTCGTAGTAATAGATAAACATGAAGGCTAAGTCCATGAGAACCAAGATAACACACCAGAGACAAAATGTCACCTTGGCTAGTCTGAGAGCCAAGCTTAAAAACAAATAATCAGTAACTAAATGGCCAGCCGCTGGCAACACACGGTTCCCACTTATGCACATGAACAGCGTGAGTGAAACATTTTCAAACAATTTAAAAAGGGACATGTGAAATATAGCAAGAAAAAAAATACAGAAGACTAATATTTTTAACATACCAGAATATCCGTGGACGAGACGGAAGCTCGATCGTCCACAACCCCGTTCATTTGGCCAGCTTCAGCCCCGACACCAGAGGGCGCCACCTTGGATTCGGAGTCAGAATGTTGGTCCAAGCCTATTGAAGCAGAAACTGGAGATTCATCACGTTCACCTCGACCCGAGGCAGGGACTCGTATCTACGTTTTTACTCAGGGTGTGTACGTGTGTGACAGAGAGAAAGAGAGAGTTGAAATGGTACTTTACTGACTTAAAATGCCTTTGTAGGAGTGCCCTCACCTCCCTCCATGGAGCTCTCTCCCAGGCCACTGTCTGGCTCCGTCTCCTCCTGGGCCTCTGAGACCTGCTCAGCCTCCTCCAGTTGGCTCAGCTCTACCTCACTGGCCCCCTCTTGTGATGGCTTGGGAACATGACAACCTGTCTCATGTGTGTCTGGACCTAAATAATAATTTCAATAATTTCAATCAATAAGTAAT
Source organism: Brachyhypopomus gauderio (assembly GCF_052324685.1). Classification (NCBI taxonomy): domain Eukaryota; kingdom Metazoa; phylum Chordata; class Actinopteri; order Gymnotiformes; family Hypopomidae; genus Brachyhypopomus; species Brachyhypopomus gauderio. Next base: position 1,101,675 of record NC_135231.1, on the reverse strand, counting down.
AAAATATTATTGTTATAATAATAATTATTAAGTATTGAGTAAACTGTTTCAGAATTTCTTATGAATATTTGGCTCATTTTTACTGCTGTACAGTCGTGGCACAAGGTACATATAAACATATCTGAAACAACGCACTGGACATCATGGACACATTATGCACCTGGGTGTGAGCTCTCCATCGAGTTTGGTTCTTGTGTAGTCTCTACCTCCTCCGTCTTTAGTCTGTCAGGTTGCCCATTGACAGAGGAGGCGTCCCTGAGGTACAGGGGGCGTAGTGGTGAGGTTTGGGGGGCTGGGTGAGGATGAGCCCGGACAGTTCTGTTCCGAGGGGCTGCGTCCTGACCACGGGGACCCGGCCATTTGCCCCCGGGGTGGGGGAGGGGTTTGGTGGCAGTGGGGCGGGGCTGGGGGGCTGCAGATGCTGTCTTCTCTTTTTCAGCCTCCTGGGCCTCTAAAGCCTATAAAAGCAAAACACACCAGCGCTGAGAACACAGCGTGCCTGCAAGTGCCACAACAGCCCGAAAGCAAGGCACCACAAAAACCCAAAAAAGACAAGACAAGTCGATGTCAGAGCACCCAGGCACTGATGCTGACCGCCTGGTTCTCCATGCGCGTGGAAAATGACATTGAGCATTCTGAGTCAGGGTGGCCTTGGCCGTGGTCTGGTTGATCAGGTTGCGGCTGGCCAGGTAGATGTTGTAACAGGTGCGCACGGTGAGTAGAATAGTCCCCTCGTGGATCTCGATGTGAGGTGACGTCACAGCCGTCAGCAGAGCCTGGGGAAGGATTGGGAGGTTGTAGACACACCCAACGAAAACCTTTTATGCAAGTCCACTGCCGGAAGGTCACTGGGTCCTATACTGATTTAATTTTATTGAGAGAAATGTTATCTGAAAGTAATGCTAAATTTATGTCTGGTAGGAAATTTAATTACCCAGAATTTCACCCATCAAGTGCAGTGCATCATAATCGAATGTAACATTCAAAAATTATGCATAGAATCTATAGGATTATACGAGAGACTGTTACAGTGACTAGTACTGATTGAGCCTTCTCGCTGAAAATAATTATACACGCTCTATAAAAAGGAACACATCAGTTATTTCCTATTTGCACAATTAAACGCGCCACTGGCTGACCTTTATAGCGAAGACCTCTGGTGTCTGCTTGGCAAGCACTAAATCAAACATCTGACTGGAGATCGCTCACCTTGATGATCTGGAGCTGCACGCCCTCGTCTGTCTGAGGGCCCTGAAAGCAGTTGCAGACCGTCTCCACCAGCCGGTCGATCAGCCTTTTCCCCGGTGCCCCGCTGTCCGGCGCGTTCCCCGTGATGTGGCCGTACGCGATGAGCTTCTGCAGCGGTCAGAGCGAGAGTTAGCGGGCGGCGGGCTCGCGCGACAGGGCGGGAGATGCGGTGCAGGAGAGGCGGCCAGTCGCGTCATACCTGCAGGCAGTCCAGGGAGGTGCTGACGATGCGCGGAGACTTCGACTGACACGCCAGCTCGAACGGCAGGACGTACTTGTCTGCCTCCACGTAGTTCGCTCTCGGAGGAACCACAGTACCATCCCTGGTATCCGCATATCAAAAGAATATTAAATATGCAGTATTGTATAGTACAGTGTAATATTATAAGTATCACACACATGACTTGGTGGTAGAGTGACAATTTAATACTTATATTACTCCGAAATATCTGCCCAATGTCTTATTGGTGAAAGACAGCTTAGACATTGTTGACTGAAGAGCTGGTTTAGCCGTTCACATTCAGAATGAACCCTAGCTGCAATACAGTGACCAGCAGCCAAACCCCTTCAGGCATTTCAGTTACATAACTGCTAGGCCTGTGCATCAGCACGGTATCATATCGTCCTGGTCCTGTTTGTGCATCCACTGAGCTCAAAGGTACGGGGCAAGAATACAGAAAGGGTGGACGAAATAGACTCACTTCTGCTTCTCCAGCTCAAGCTTGATCTCCTCTGAAAAGAAGCAAATAAAACAGGAGAAGGACGTCAGGAACACATGACACTCCTCACACACCTACCAGCGCGGCCTCTCGGGCCGGGCCTTCGGTCAGCCCAACCCCCGCTACGCCCCAGCAAAAGCGCACATGCCAGCAGAACGACGATCTCGGCTGCGGAGACGTGCTTATTTTTAAAACCGATAAAATGGGTATACGACATCCTGTTAACTGCCAGAGTAAAGAAGAAGGAAAATAAAGAAAAAAGTGACAATTTCCAAGTGTCAGCATGAAGGGCGTGACGGTGAAAGGGCCAGACACACGAACATGTGCAGCATATGAGCGACAGGAAGAGTCCTGTAGTCTCAGGAGGGGCAGAGCCGACATGGACCAGTGGACAGGGGACAGGGAGCAGTGTGCAACTGGGCTAGCCTGTAATGGTTCGTCTGGCCACAGAGCAGAAGGGGGTGTGTGTGTGTGTGTGTGTGTGTGTGTGTGTGTGTTGTTAACATCGACAGATCAAGGCAGAGCAGATATTAAGCTCATCGAGGACAAGGGTTCAGATCGTTCTCGAGATGGAATCTAGTGGGCTTCACGCTAGTTAGTTACACTCAAGGTCCACTGGCCACAGGAACCCGAGGGTTCTGTATTCAGGGCGCACATGTCCAGTGCTGGAGAGTAATTGCTGTATACAGAGATACACTTAGCACAACGTATTCTATACTTCCTTTATGAAAGACTTTAAGGACTGGACATGTGCACTTGTGAAACCTCTGCTTCTCTCACTCGATAGCAGGGGATGCTGAGTTTGTAATCTCCATCATCACAGGCAACAGGATGCTTAAGCTTACACAATATCACATTTCACAAGGTCATAGAGTACCAAAATCTCAATGTAGATGATCTCATAACATTTATGATGCATTTTTGTCTGTTTGCTTGAAAAAGAAATTCAGTTCAATTGACAACTAATTTCTCATCTCAATCAGCACTAGCTCTAATTTAAACTAATAAAAATTAGTAGCTGATGCCGTTTGACAAATGCCTTACAGGTATATTACAATCCTTACCAGATGCCTCCAGCCCTCCTCCTGCAGAACTACTTATTAACATGCTTAATTCAGACAATTTAAGAGCTACTGAGTCAATTATCTGAATCAGATGTGTATGCTCGGAGTTAGAGATAACATCAGCAGGCAGTTCTCCAGAACACGGGTCAGAGAGAACACAAAGACCCTCTGAAGAACACCCAGGCACACATCAAACGAAGCACACTGTTTTCACAGTTGCCACATGTGCTATCAAAAGCTCTAAGTGAGCAGGAGGACTTCAGCCTGCTCCTTTGGCCTTCCTGCAGGTTGCCAGCATGGACATCTGGAATCTACACTGGTACCTGATAGCAAGGGTCACACTACAAAGACCACAGTGTCTGTGGTATTGGAAGCTACAGTATATGACAGCCTCTTTTCTGACTGAAAACCTGGATTTGTCAGGCTCTGATCCACACTTTTGCTTTGTTCTGTCAATTTGCATAGAATGTTTAAAAAGGGGGAGGGGCTTTATTCATAGAGTAAATTGTTCTATCATTATCATCTTATCTAATGCAACAGCACATCCATGCAACATCATATTTGTAGTGTAATACTAAGTGTTGAAGCAGGCAGCAGTTAGACTATTCACGAGTTACTCATTATGCTACGAATCCAGATACTGTGTAAACAGTCTGGTGTGGAGACTGGGATTAGCTCACGCGCCCACAGGATGAACCAACAAGGACAACAGGAGTGTAAACTTAGTGCAGCAGTCACTACGCACACGACTTCCGTGTCAGGCAGTTTAGCTTTACAAGGTGTAAATGCAAATAAAGTGACTAGTAAAAAACTGAAACCGATCTGGTGAACCCTGCCGATGATATTTTGTTTAAACTATGGAGCTGCTTTGCTCTAAAGTGAAGAAAACTCCAGAACAAAGATTAGTTTTAAAAAATTCACCAGGAAACAAGATCCTCTCACATCGTTAACTTTTCAAGCTCACCTTTTCACGCCAGAACAAATATCCCGGAAGTTCGGATAACTGGAATTTCTATAGTGTCCTTACTGCCTTACATCTCCCTGACATGTGCGTGGTCACCACTTGTGTGACCGCTTTGGTTTATCATTATTTAAAATGTTTAACTGCATTTATAAGGAAAATATGTAATGCCACGTAGTGCAATTGAGTCAGATGATGCGCCCAGGGGTTTCGTCACTCGGTGGTTTCACTCACTCGTAACATGGCACACATCTATAGCTCGCTAGCCTAGTGAGAAACCAAGTCCTCTTAGGCCGACGTTAAAAGAGACTACAAGATACAGAACAACACAGCTATATGTAGCCAACACAGCTCCCCTATATTGTAGCTATACAAGTCAGCAAACCGATTCCAACCGTAGCAGGTAACGCTAGAGTGGCGACTAACCACCACGGTCTGCCCACTCAACTGTACCCGCTCCGTCCAATAACTCATGGCTGTCTGGCGACGCAAAAATAAAACTAAGCTAACTAGCCAAAATGACAGCTGCTTGTTTGTTGTTGTTGTTTTGGTTTTTCTGGCAGGCGTATAAACAGTTACACCAATGACGTTAGCTTGCCAGCTAGTTAGCTAGCATAGTAGCTGGCTAGTTACATTATAATGTTAGCCAACTAGTTAGCTTCTAGCTAGTTACAATATAATGTTGGGCCAACTGGTTAGCTTCTGGCTAGTTACAATATAATGTTGGGCCAACTGGTTAGCTTCTGGCTAGTTACAATATAATGTTGGGCCAACTGGTTAGCTTCTGGCTAGTTACAATATAATGTTGGGCCAACTGGTTAGCTTCTGGCTAGTTACATTATAATGTTAGCCAACTGGTTAGCTTCTGGCTAGTTACATTATAATGTTAGCCAACTGGTTAGCTTCTGGCTAGTTACATTATAATGTTAGCCAACTGGTTAGCTTCTGGCTAGTTACATTATAATGTTAGCCAACTGGTTAGCTTCTGGCTAGTTACATTATAATGTTAGCCAACTGGTTAGCTTCTGGCTAGTTACATTATAATGTTAGCCAACTGGTTAGCTTCTGGCTAGTTACATTATAATGTTAGCCAACTGGTTAGCTTCTAGCTAGTTACATTATAATGTTAGCCAACTGGTTAGCTTCTGGCTAGTTACATTATAATGTTAGCCAACTGGTTAGCTTCTGGCTAGTTACATTATAATGTAAGCCAACTGGTTAGCTTCTGGCTAGTTACATTAATGTTAGCCAACTGGTTAGCTTCTGGCTAGTTACATTATAATGTTAGCCAACTGGTTAGCTTCTGGCTAGCTGGCTAAACAACGTTTAATTGGGTGCTTAGCAAATAAATGACGACATTTAATATTGGGTGTCTGGTGCCGTGTTAAATCTTTAAAGTGTAAAGAGGTGTTTATAATGTTAGGGCCGAGTAAAAACGTGAACGGCGCGCTCACCCAGAGCCACCTGGCAAGCCTTGCGCAGCTGGTTGTGCTGGCTCCGCTTCACCTCCTTATCCGACAGGATCTTCTCCAGCGCCCGGGACAGAAACATGCTCTTCGTCCTGCTGCTCTCCGCCTTCGTATGCTGTCGATGGAAATCAGCTCGTTGCTGTTCTTTCATTTCTCGTTCGAGGTCTTCCCTGATCAGGCCGTCATTGTGGGCCTGGCTGTGGTAGACTGCAGGTGTCAGGAGCGACCTGAAGCTGGCCGACGCCGCCACTAGTTCCGCCGGGGCTGTGGACGCTGCTGTCTCCGTGGACGCTGCTGTCTCAGCTCGGGGCCGCCATGTTGTCACACGTCACGTCCACGTGACCGTCCGCGCGGGGTTCAGAGACCGTAGATACACAGTCACTGGTTTCAGCGGCGTGGAGAACTTTGTTAGGGGGAGCACGGGCATCGTAAAACCACCAGAACTGATGTGAGATCTGGAGCAATGAGCAAAAATCTAAACATTGTAAATCCGTGCTTCTTAAACCTTCCCTCGGGTCAGGCCACATTTTCAACCACGCTACAGGAAGCGCACTTGGTCAAGGTGCGCGCTTGAGAGTATGAATACAACATAAATATGGCTCAAAAATCTGGTTTGGATACTTGATTTAAAATGATTTAATGATTTAAATAATAATGTAGGTTTAAGTTAAATCGGTGCTGTTTTAGTTACCTTAGTTAAAGAGCCTCAGTACCTGTTGAGTATCAGATAATCTCGTTGCACTAACGCAACAGGTGCAAGTCCTGCTCAGACTGCGTCCAGACAGACAAGTTGAAATGCCTAATGATAGTTTCCTGAGGCAAATAGTTTTGCTTAATTGCTAAGGTATGTCAAAAATGTACACAAGTATTTAACCTCAGATTTAATGAAAAAAATGTTTGGCATGTTGTACAAATGTAGTTTGGTTGTGAGGAAAAATTGTATGACCCAGACCTCAAAAACGGGATAAACAAATGTGACTTGGTGTAACACATTCCAGTTGATTTAGACAAGCATAATGTTTTTTACTGGTGGATTTAAACTGGTATTTTTAAGCCCACTTTTCTGGCATTTAACTAATGATGCACTGAAATTGCGATCTCTAAACAGCTGTAAAATCGACCAAACAGTAGAGGGCAGTATTAAACCAGAATTAATTTGACTGTCCACGTACTACTTTGCAAGCCTCCCTTTTTTAAAAATGCATGAGTCTTTTTAAAAATTGGACTTTAACCTGTAATTGCGAAAGCCTTGAAACTCAGATCATAAAATTAGGTGACGCGTGGAATAGGATAAAGAGCAGTCAGATTCGTTTTAAAAAGTACATAATTAAAGCAGTTTTGTTCTAAATTTTTTTTAGAAAAATGGTTTACAAAAAAGTTTTTTAAAAAGAAAAACGACTAGATTTTCTATGCATTAGTTTATTTCATCCAGATTGTAGACTATGCATACATGTGCACCTATGTCTTAACAGTATTTATCCTTTTAAAAGTTTCATTAAATGCGATACAAATTTTACATCATAGTATTGATATGAAAATACTGATAATTTCAGTACAAATCTATACCTTAGGATTTATCTAGCAAGCACAAAATCATTGCTCATTATCAAAAAAAAAAAAAAAAACCAAAATGACAGAGGCTTTCAAGCCTATTAGTATGGTGGTCGTCTCAAGACAAATGAAATTCACAGTATGGAAAAACAGCATGTTATTGTCTTCATTTATACTTCCCAGTAAATCTGAGTAAAGTCACACTAAAACAAAGAGGCCAGAAACTGCTTAAGTGGCCTCAGCTTGTAGAGATGATTTACTATGTATAACAAACCAAACAACCAAACAATGGTCATACAACATTTAACCTTAAAAAAAGAGAAAGAGAAAATAAAAATACATATTGCGTTGATTAGGAAATAAATACATTTATTGTGGTTACAATCCCCAAGTTGTTGTTGTGTAGTGGTTAGAATAAAAATAAATTAGCAATGCTTTCTAAAGCTCTAATTCATAAGGTCACTCGTGCTTTTACAAAGAACAGTTCAGAATAAGGAGTATTGGGTTACAGTCCCATCATACTATAGTATGTGTACAATTAAAAGCAAGTCTTTGTCAAGTGAGCTGTTTGAAGTGTCAGAGAGAGAGAGAGAGAGAGAGAGAGAGAGAGAGAGAGAGAGAGAGAGAGAGAGAGAGAGAGAGAGAGAGAGAGAGAGAGAGAGAGAGAGAGAGAGAGAGAGAGAGAGAGAGAGAGAGAGAGAGAGAGAGAGAGAGAGAGAGAGAGAAGGCAAGGGGGGTTGTGGGCTGGGGACTCAGGCCAGAGTCGTTCAGTGTTTGCTGTTCTCACCCCGGGTTTCTGCTCCAGGCTTACAGAGCAGGAAACGAGGGTGTGGCAGGGTCAGACTACCTGCTGCTCCATGGATGGAAACCCAAGAGCACTGGTCAACAGTACAGGCCAAGCAGTCTCTGCTCTCTCCAGCAAACAGTCCCAGTTTTAGTACATCCATTAATGTCACATCTAGTGTCTTGGTTATATTGCATTTGGACTCCCCCATCCACACAGTTGTTAATGCAAGTTTTGAAGCAACAGCCATCCCAACAAGACTGTAGTGTAAATTCTAATGATAAAGCAATGCATCGTGGGTGGCAGAGCACCGCTTCTGGACAGGCTGATAGTCAGTGGAATGGGCCCGTTTTTTTAAGCATTAGCCATTCGGTCCAAAGGAAAAACAGTCAGTCATTATTACCCATGCGGAGGTAGGTGGGGTCCCCCCTCACCATAGCACTAAGGGCTGCAGGATTTGGGAAGGCGTGCCAGGCATGTGGAGAGCAGGTGTGGTCTCAAAGGCAGGAGTAGTTCATCTCTGAGATCTTATCTTAAAAAGATAAGGCTTCTTATAAGGTGTTCAGCCTGCAACATGCCCGCCGCACGTGGGCACAAAAATCACTACCCCCCCCCTCCCCTCACCTCTCACCTACCCCTCGGTTCCACAGCCACCAGAGGGATCCATGGCCATCATGGCGGTCAGCACCTGATATGTCACACCACTGCCCTTCTAAAAAGGTTCTTTTTCTACTGCGTTAGGTTTTATATACATGCCTATATCTACTGACGATGGTTTAAAAACATTTGCGTCAAATATCCCCAGCTACACAATCCAAAGGACAGAAGAGCACTCTCTGAAATGATCCTTCCACTTGAGGACACGTTAAGAGACATGGGGATGAGGTCCAGAATCAATATCAAGGAGACAAGATGGACAACAGGAGTCAGGTGATGGTCCAACACACAAAAATAAGAAAAAACCATCAGGTCATACAAATCAGATGTCACAGAGCTCGGATACAGACCTTGTCATGAGGATAAATGATTAAAAATAAAAATAAAAAAAAGAGGTTGATGTTCTTGGCAATAATTTAAAACAGGGCCCATTCAACAACCGAGGCAGCACACTAGAACCTCTTAGCCAAATCTACATGTACTATGATCTTTGACCTCAGAAGAGTTTAGAAGCATTCTAGTTTTACTCTATGTTCAATAAAAAAGGATTCTCTTGAGAAATACTAAAAACTTTAAAAAGTACATCAGGAAAATAAACCCCAAACATTTCCACGCTCCTGTCTTCATTTAAGCCAATAGTCCTGCCTCCCTACCTCGCAGCAGATACTACTGAACATATGACACACCAGTTTGTTCATGGTTTGAACACTAGAGTCACATGACTCTAGAGGGCGTGGTTGTCCAGAAGAAAGCAGATTGTCATCATTGATAATGTGCCTGGGAGAAGTTCTCCTCCACTCCACAGGCAGGAAAAACCTGCTGACGTGCAATCATTCATTTATTTACTCACACTCATTACGTTTTTAGTCATTATTGTGGCCCCAGGTGTGGAGGGAGGTGCTGCCCTCTAGTGGGAAGGACCAGGTACAGCGCAGGTCGTGGCTAAAGAAGTGTTGTGCAATGATGTTGCTGGAGCCCTTACCACAGGAGACCACTGTTTTTACCCTTGTATTCAACAGTCACACAAAGCAGAGATTACTAGTCCTATGGCACATGAGATGATGATGGCGTGTGTGTGTGTGTGTGTGTGTGTGTAAGATCTGTGTACACTGTGCTTACTACTTTATAAGAATAATTATGAAGAGTCACTATACTGCCTGTGTAGTGTATGTAGTCCATACGTACACCGGTAAATCTGAGCTACATGTCGCGTGTGTCTCTATAGTGTGATTATTGTGCCGTCCTCCTCCAGGTTCCGCCTGTCCAAGCCCCTGTTGGGGGGGCTCAGTGAGCCCACGCTAGCACTGGTGGCCATGGTCCCGTTGGAAGGTCGCAGGTTCAGGTGGGGCTCGTACCTGGGCAGCGATGGCATGCTGTAGCTGGCGGCCGCCACGGCGACCCTGCGGGGGGGCGGCCGGGTGTCGGTGCCCGTCTCTATCACCAAGTCCTCGTCGTCCTCGTCGCTCTCCGCCTCCTCGGGCCGGTAATTCTGGATGATGTGCGATGGCGTTGTGGCCACGGCTCCCGGTGCCGTGTAGCTGTAGTAGCTGGCCCCGCTGTCCGAGGAGCAGCCCGAGCTCCCCGAGGCCGCCCCGGCAACGGCGCCGTTGCTGTTGCCGTGCCGCACCACATTGTTGCGCTGGTTGGCCGGCTTCACCGTGACGATGAGGTTGTGGCTGTTGGCGATCATCATGTCCGTCACCTGGTCCAGCGACTTCCCGGCCACCTCGATGCCGTTCACCTCCAGCACCTCGTCGTTGACCGCCAGCAGGCCCGTGCTCTCGGCCAGCCCCCCGGGCACCAGGCGCGAGATGAAGATGCCCGGCACCTTCTCCAGGCCCTGGGGCGTCACGCGCACGCTGGAGCCGTCCCGGATGTAGAAGCCTAGCGGCTTCTCCTGCCCGTGCTTGTAGAGGCGCACGCGCCGGTGCGTCTCGGGCAAGATGTCCACGTCGATGATGGACGACACGGGCCGAAAGTCCTTGGGCAGGCTGATTATGATGGGCGGCTTCTTCCGGGTGGCATCAGGGCGTAGGAGGACTGCAGCCAGCGAGTTGGACGTTTTCTTGCGAGTCAGGGTGTCGTTGCCGAACGCAGAGTAGTCCGCTTCCTCTGCAGAGAGTGCACACAGGAGAAGAGCAGGTGTTAGCTTTGGTGCTATACACTTACAAGGAGGATAAACACACGGGCCAGTCATCACTGACCGCATGCTCCTAACACTGTTAATCCACTCCTGCCTTGGTTTCAAGTTAAAGCCCCTTGAACTGGAGGGACCCAATTATTCCCCGAGCACATTCCTGCCCACGTAAAAACCCGTTCCCACAGCCTCTATGTAAAGGGAGACCTAAACTACAATTAAGCCCAGACCAAGACCCCTACCTCCCTCCCTAGTTCCCTCCCTCTGTAGTTCCCACACACCCTCCCTCCCTCCCTCCCTCCCTACCTAGTTCCCTACCTCCCTCCCTCCCTCCTCTGGGTCTCCCTCTTTCTCTCAGACAGCAGTCATTTGCAAATTCCTCGGAGGTTTGCTCACAGGGCTGTGCCACGCGGACTTTCACCTGTGAGAAAACCACACACTCCGGATGAAAGGACTGTGGAGAGATGGAGTGAGGGAGAGGGAGGGAGAGGGAGAGCTTTGATGGAAACAGAGACGTGAAACACGGGAGGGAAGTGAAATGATGAAGAATGGAGCGGCTGATGAGGGGAGAGAAAGCCTCGTCGTGAGTAGACAGAGACCGTCATCACATCCAGAGAGAAATGGGTAACCAATCATTCTAATCATTAACCCCAAACTTTAACGCGCCTCTCATGAGAGCGTCTCTACCGCCCTGGCCGAGATGCCAGACTGGCCCACGGGTCAAGCTTGTGCCCTGTAATCCAGCACCACTGCCTCACTCACACACCTCCATCTCCAACTCCTGATGCATGATTGTTAAGAAAGTCTGGTTTCTTTTAGATATATATTTTTGGAAATTATAAACAGGTGATTATATAGTATATGCCGTTAGGGATGACATCGCCGTGTGATCGGAGGATGGCTGGATCTGACGTATCAAATGAACAGAAGTTTAAAGTTGTGTGCCAGTGAATACATTCCAGTACGAGGACCAAATGTAGCCTAAAAGGTGTGTGTGCGCACACACACGCACACATGCACAAAAACAAGGGAAGAATTGTTCTCACAGTGCAACAGCCTCCCTTTCAACTCCCCCGAGGCAAAAGAAAACTACCTGGACTTTGTCTCTGTATTTTAACCTGAAACCATGGTAACACAGAAGCATTCATATTCATGGGTAAAAATATGCTTCCCACTACCTACAGTCACATTAATGAAAGCTCATTTTCTCTCATATTAAGATGAGCACGAATCTTTCTTGTACAGGTACACGCAGACAAAAAGCCAAGCAGGAGTTCTGTCTGGAGCATGCGTCTCGTCTCCTGGGAGTCTCTCCACCAGCCAGGACTGCAGCTCATTCTCTCTTTGTGAAATTTGAAGCCCACCACAGAAACCAATCCACTCACCACCATGTCTCATTAGAAACATTACAAAAGGCAGTTCCAATTAACTACACACACCCAGATACACACCCACACCCCCACCCAACCACACCCGGTGACCCCATGTGTGTTAATTCACCACACACCGCTTGTGCTAAATCAATAAAAAGGGGGGGGAAGCGATCAATATGCAAACTGTAGAGACTAAAACCACAGCCATATGGAGCATATGGCTCATTTTACAGAAACACACGCTTCAGGTCACCATGATGAAGCCGTGGGAAGTTAATGTATGTGTGTGTCTGTACCTGCTTCCTCTCCACACCACGCTCACAAACGGTGTATTGAATGTTTGTTTTTTAATTTTCATTTTTGCTTGCAAACGTTGTTTCATACCAAAAACATGTGGTGAAGTGATGATCTAAAGCTGAAGCCAGTCCTAACACACTGCAATTACATCTCCCTCTGTATCTCACAAACTCATGCTAATGAGACGGGTGACGGGTGCACCGCACAAGCCGAGTAACGGTGATAATGGACACGCCCTTTGACCTGAGGTCACTTCACCTACTCTGAGTGTGTCTGGGGGAAGTCCTTTGCCTTACGCCCTGTTACAAGAGCACCAGGTACTACAGAAGCCTCCCCGTCTCCATGGCTCAGGGAGTCTGACACACATGCGCTACGTTCTGCGAGGAGAAACCAGGACAGCGAGGAGTCAGGTGGGCAGCTGGGAGTACATGTGAAACGCAACACCACAAAGGCTCTCGCTATCCTCTTACAGAGGCAAGGGACCACTTTCATAGTTGATTGGTAACATCCATTTAGGTCTCAGAGGAGCGCTAGTCGATGCTGCTTTTAAACAGAATAAACGATAAATAAGTAAGCATGAATCCCTATCCATGGAGATTAATAGCAGATACAACTAGACCTTATAACTCAAATACCGTTCGGTCTGAAACATTTCAATCCAACACATCTCCACTGAAGAGTGGATTAACATGTGATTTTAATTTACATAATAATGACAAATCACAAAACACGTCCAAGACCATGAGATTATGGAATGCATATATAATGTGTAGGATAGAGAGGGGTCTGTGTGCGACCGCCTGTCACAGCCTGAGACTCATCCAATATTCAGCAGCTCCGTGACAGGCCATATGACGGACGGGCCGCCCCGCGGCCGGCTTCGCTGAATGGCTCGATTCATGACGTTAATGGAGGAGGCCGCCCTGGAAACCTGCGCCTGGCATGCGGCCGGGCACTAGCGACGAGGAGCGGCCGCCTCTGAACGGACTCTCCGGGAGGGAGCTTGTTCCTTTAATGTTTGGGGGTGGGGTGTGTGTGTGCGGTTTCGTCCGTGTGGAGAGTGGGTGCCATTGCGTTCCAGTTACGGAGCAGTGAGGGTGAGGCGGGGCTTAATGACTGATTATTAAGGAGAGAGGAAGGGCAAGGGAGAGCAGGGGTGAGAAAACCCTTCCATAGGGAAAACCGTTCCTGAGGCGGTGTTATTCTCGGCTTGTGCACATACCTCTGGCACTGGTGGGATAAAGTAAACCTTCAGCTGATAGTGCAGGAGGACGGCCGAGTTACAGAGAGCAGAGGCTCTTCACGATAACCGGGCAATGAGGAGTGATGACGGAACAGGCTCACTAAACGCACCATAAACCTCCAACTCCTATACGCCACACCGCAACACTGGAAAACCCAGCAGATAGAGGACACTGTAGTTACGCCGAGCGCCACAGGCCTGCTCTTTGCTTTCCTTCTGGAGATTAAGTGATAATAACAATGAGGACAGTTGGGTTTTTACCTGAGAACAAGATCAACCTCATATTACATCCTCATTACACCAGAGCTGGTCTTTAGCTCAGGGGTGCCTCATGGCTCACAGTAAAGAACATCTGCTGTTGATTCAGTCATGTGCAGGAACTGATCGATATTACTATTATTACTACTATTGTTATTATTGATGGATATTATTATTGTTATTTATGGATATGGGGCGTTTGCATTCAGAGTGGTGCTAGCCGTACATCACACTTGATGTCTTGATTTAAAGCAGGGTGGTACGTTATGGTGCCATTACTAGGGAGGGCCATTACTAGGACAAGACTAGGAGCTGTTGCAGGTTTAGTCAGCATGACACAAAAAAGGAGCCTTCATCTTTTTATTTGGGTTAGACAGTGTGTTTGTGTGTGTTTAATAAGACTGACTGTAGGAGGAGAAACATGACTCCTTCAGGTCTCCTGTCACTGCTGTAGTAGGAGTACATCAACTCTAAATGTGCTGAATGTTATTATTTAATCACACGCAGGCAGGGAGTCACACGCAGGCAGAGACATGCTGGCACTCTGGGTTCCTGCGTCTCTCTCCCCCTCTCTCTTAGAGAATCTCTTAGTCTGCCTCCCTATCTTTCCCAGATGGGGTGACTGTGGCTGGGCCTGGGCCTGCGCCCGCCCCCCTCCCAGGCTGGGAGTCTCTGGAGAAGAGGACGTGGAACGTGGGGCTTCCTGGTCTGAATCCAAGCCTGGACACTCGGGCACTCAGACGCCTGAGCAGTGACCTGCCTGACACGCTGCTGACCCGTTACCTGCAGCTGCAGCCCTGCGGCTCTGAAAGGAACATGAAGTCTGTCCGTCAGGGGGGAGCAAGGGAACGCCTTTCAAAGATGTGATCACGCAAAGCCAATCTGCCTTATTAAAGCACGCTTCCTACCTTAATGACCCATCATTTAATAATAAATCGCCCTCCACAAGCACAGAATGTAGTGTTCGTGTTCACCGCTTGTATCGCGTGGTCCTGCCCACTTCTAGGACGTGCAGAAAAAATATTGTACATTTACTGTATTGTATATGTATTGTATGTGGTTGGGATGTGAAAGTTCTTCTTGACTTCTGACTTGAGGCACAGACCCACATTCCAATGTTATGAATTGGATGCTGAGGTGAGTGGCAAACTTTGACCTTTTATAATTGCTGCTGTAGTCCATTGTAATGAGCTCTATAGGATCCTGAAAAAGGACAAAGTGCAGAGATCTGTATAACATGGGCTTACTGGTAATGTTGTCTGGGTGAAATCTTAAATCAGAGAAAATAGGCCAACCCTGTGATCAGCCACAGCCTTGCACTATATTTGAACAATCAACTTAGCATCCTTTTTAACCTGTCCTTGGATGGCCAGCAGTACATGCATATACCTGTGCATACATGCGCGCGCGCGCGCGCGCGCGCGCACACACACACACACACACACACACACACACACACACACCTTTTCCAGTCATCTTCACTGACCCTGTGCATTCAGCAAGTAGGTAATTCCTCACACAAGGAGCTTGGCCTGCCGTCCTGGCTAATCTAGCCAGTGGAGGTGATCAGAGTCTAGCCACATTCCACAGAAGTTAAAGACAGAAACACTGAAAGACAGAGAGGTGACTGCACACCACTGAAGGTATTATGACATAAAGCAGTTCCCCTGTTGAAGTCCTCACAGTACATCAGCCTAAGTGCTTTTACTCTGACACTGGAATTCCTCTCTCAGAGTCCTCCTCTCCCAGAGACGGCACGCTGCCCCTCCTCCTCCTCGAACCGAAACAGAAATGACGGCATGGACGTCACAGGTATCGTTACACAGAGGAGAGCACACGCCCGTAATGCAGACTGGGTGACGGATGGAAAAGTAAACAGAGGGTTTCAGAAGGGGAGGGAGTATGTTACAACACAGAATTGTGGGAAAGGGAAACACCTAGCTCACCCTGTTGACCCTAACCCCAAGTTACAGGCATTCCAGTCAGGTGACATGCCAGACAAGGTCACAGACCTGTAGTCTAAATAAAAAGGTTACCCAAAATAATTTGTCTAACTAATCTGACAAGCTGTAATAATCGAAATCAACTGCAAAATGAATGTAACACCTTTCAGTTTATAGTCTGAAATAGCAGTGAGGAGCTATAATAAAGTCTTTCGCTCTAGTGAGTTAATAGCTGTTGCAACACGATCTCGTCGTATTCTGATCGATTTATACAACGAGATCTGCGGTTTGGGTGTGGGTGACATACCTTGAATTGGACAGAGCAGAAAACAACAGTCTTGGATTACAATCTTCAAATATTATTAGCAAATATGTCGACTTCTTAAACCGATTACCATGAATAAAAATATTCAGTAAGTCTCTCAGAAGCCAAAGCGGTTTTGATCATATTGTATTAGCGTTGACATCGCGGAACAGACACAGCTAAAAACGCGGTTATCTTTATGGACATAGCTGAAAAAAACTGGGGAGATTTTTATATATATATGATAGCAAGGTAATTTGTTAATATCTAAGCAAATCTGAGATTCACTCTGGTCTGAAATACATGCCAACTAGCAATCTCTAGTTTTTTATTATTAAATAAGTAGTTCATAACCCAAATGACTGTATTAGACAGAGCTGTGGAGTTTACATTTATGACTTGCTTTAGCCTTCTCGAGGTGAACACACACACACACGTGTGTTTATATATATATATATATATATATATATATATATATATATATATAAATATAAAAGAGACTTTCTTCCTTGGTATGCTTTACACCGTATCCGTTTTCTTCGTGTGTTCATCTTTTCGCGCCGCTATCCCACAAATCCTGGCGTATTTTTTGGCGCTTCACATTGAATGGGGCTAGATTTTAGAGTGACACGTTTTCTAAAGAAAAGCTTATAAAAGACAATGAGCGGTTGTTGAACATGAAGTGGTCGTTCATTTGAACCCTTTACCAAAATTGTAAGGAAACGCATTGATACTCAAATACTCCAAAACCAATAGAGTTGTATCGGTCTACTTATCTATTACTGGGTGCTGCAAAATAGGCGAAGGCCGCAGCGCAGCACAGTGAGGGTAGTGGGGTTGATCACAGTCAGCAGAGCACGTCAGCGTTTCACTGGATCAGCAGTACAACACGAGGAACGCCGTGAGATACGGTGTGAGGAGGAGGAGAGAGAACAGCTCATTTCCTGGACTCATTTAACAATTAATTGGAAAACGGATTGGAGGAGTGTGGATCTGCAGAGATGAGCCAACTCGGTGTGAAAGTTATGAAGCTGCACTACCCTCCAGCTACAGTAACACATAAAAACGAATCAACCGTTCATGCAGGAGGTTTGTGAAGTTTCTCTTTTGACTTCAGAAAAGTGGTTAAAAAAAAAAAAAAAAAAAAAAAAAAAAACCACACCTTTCTTTACATCATGGTGGTTTGTATGATTAAGGCATTCAGGATAATATGAAAAACAATCAACTGGGCACTGATAGCAAGGTAATTTGTTAATGTCTAAGCAAAGCTGAGATTCACTCTGGTCTGAAATACATGCCAACTAGCAATCTCTTGTTTTTTATTATTAAATAATAGTTCATAACACAAATGACTGTATTAGACAGAGCTGTGGAGTCTGCTGTTATGCTTTAGCCTTCTCGAGGTGAAGAATACAGAGTGCCATTTCTAAGTGCATTCTAGTCTGGGCCAACGTACACAGGTTAACATGAAAGGAGCTCAGGGAAACGCCTGTTCAGCTTCAGTGAAGAAAGGAGATTGTAAATGGCTTATAAACCTACAAAGAACCTTTCAAAAGTCTGGTTCAGCCGGCCAGCTTTGATATTTGAAACTGACGTAAAATACATTACTCCTACTGAGGGGTGTTATTCTGAAAAAGGTTTTCTTACCAGCCATAACCAATTACATTCTAAAAATACCACAGCATTTCACCTTCATTACATTTGAACCATGTATAACTGAAAGGGGGGTGTTACATTGACATGAATCCTACTCAAAATATAATAATTTTCTGGGTAATACTGAAGTGGGACATGGATGTAAATACAGGTCTATGTGAGTCACAGGGAAACAAAGGAACAAAATGTCTTATCAGCAAAAGTAAGCCAATAGACTCAACAAAATATGCACTACCACACCTTTATTAAACAGAAGATCCATGACTGGTCAGGAGACTAAGCCTTGAATGTATGCATGTGTGTGGTATGTGATGGCTGTTCGGTATTTAACCCAGCATGCCTTGCTGCACCCCATCACCTCTCAAGAATTCCTCGTCATTAAGCACAAGGACTTGGGCCTCTTCACTGTTGCCGTGGCAACAGGTAAACAAGCGTGAGACTGGTGGCATTGCAGCCATGCAGGCATTGTGCAAGGGAGTGTGTGTGGGTGTGTGTGTGTGTGTGTGTGTGGGTGTGTGTGTTGAAGACGGAAGGGGTGGCATAGACAATGCACACTAAACCTTCGAGTGGTTTGACGCAAGAATATGATTAAGGCAACAGCATGCCAGCATGAAAGATTCAGCAAACTGACTTCATTTCAGGCCACTTCCACATGCAAAAGAGTTTCTGCTAAACAGAGACAAAAACCAACGCATGCATACACAAGACACTGGCAAATAGACACTGAGAATGTCTCTATAGACATAACTAAATCCCCAACCACATAGCTCACCGCAGAGAAGCTCAACACAATGACGTCTTATTTCTATATAATGCATATAAATGAATAAATCCAAGTCACTAAATGTTCATTCAGTTATGACAAAAAAAAAAATCGAACTATTAGGCTACACATTTCCAGAAAACAGAGGCATACAGAAGAGCATCTCTGAACGCACACCACGTGGAACCTTGAGGCAGAGGGGCCACAGCAGCAGACGACCACACCGGGGTCCACTCCTGTCTGCTACGAACAGGAAACTGAGTCAACAACATGAAAGCATAGATCCATTCTGCCTTGTATCAACGGTTCAGGCTGGTGGTGGTGCAATGGTGTGGGGGATGTTTTCCTGGCACACTTTGTGCCCATTAGTACCAATTGAGCATCGTGTCAACGCCACTGCATACCTGAGTATTGTTGCTAACCATGTACTTCCTTTATGACAAGTGTACCCATCTTCTGATGGCTACTTCCAGCAGGATAACGCGCCATGTCAAAATGCACGAATCATCTCAGACTGGTTTCTTGAACACGACAATGAGTTCACTGTACTCTAATGGCCTCCACAGTCACCAGATCTCAGTCCAATAGAGCACCTTTGGGATGTGGTGGAACGAGAGATTCACATCATGGATTTGCAGCCGAACAATCTGCAGCAACTGTGTGATGATGTCATGTCAATATGGACCAGACTGTCTGAGAAAGAAATGTTTCCAGTACCTTGTTGAATTTATGCCATGAAGGATTAAGGCAGTTCTGAAAGTAAAAGGGGGTCCAACCTAGTACTAGCAAGATGTACCTAATAAAGTGGCCGGTGTGTGTGAGTGTGTATATATATATATATATATATATTTAAATGCCATTTCAAAACATCATTGGCAAGTAACAGTGTAATACAAGAAACACGTGGGTGAAGCCTGTCGTGTAGTATTACTACAGTGATTCATGATTCACTTGGAATGCAAGACTCTCGATACTCTGAAGTGACTAAGAATATCAAGTGTTTTTTCCGTTTATATTGGAGTTATGGTTTCAAATAAACCTTTTGTTGTCTCCATGTTGATTACAGTCTACATAATGATCACATTTGCAACATTGCAAGGGGTTGTGAGTGCAGACAAGCGTAAGTGAAGACTTGTTCCATCACTGAGATGCTTCTGTAGTGGTATTCCATATCTGAAGAGTTATTTTAATAATGTGGGGAATTGTCATGTGCCCTGAATAATGTAATGCAGAATAAGTCAAACCAACAAGGTGGTTTGATGGTGGCTGAATCAACCATTCCAAAATGTGTGTATTAAATATTCACACAAACCTACACAATACTGTGTAAAAGTCTGAGTAATTTTCAGCAATGGTATAATGACAATACATAACGATTCCTCTTTGCTTCTGATACAAACAGAAAATACAATAAATGAAAATACATTAAACTAACCCCATCAAAATGGGTTCTATAGGCAAAAGTCACAAATTAGTTGTATTCTGTGAAATAATTCAAATAAACCATTGCTAAACAACAAATTTAGTAGTGACCTTTGACTTTTGTACAGTACTGTATATTCAGGCATATTCTAATTCTGATGTTTGTAAAGACCAAAACATATAGCAAGCTGTAAGCCCTTTTGTAGCAGTTAGGCTGTTTGCCTTACTAATAATGACTGAACTAACGACCAACAGCGACCGCTTACACAAACAGTTAGCAGCTGACTTGCTGCTATGCTATTGAACTCGAGCATGTAGTTTGATTATGTTAAACTTGTGATGTCACATGTAAAGTCTCCAAGTCACTCGTTTATCACAAAGGACAAAGGTACGTTTCGGTTGCACCTTGTGTTCACGCATGTAGTTTGTTAATGCGTGTTGTCACACATATTCCAGAGGGTACACCAGTGTTTCAGATCAGTGTCACTTGCTAGAGCTGATTTATCAAAATAAACCATTCCATCATGCAAATGCCCGTCTGACTAATATTCATGTACTTCTCATATTTGACCAGCAATCCATTTCGTGCCCATTTAATTTTACAAAGTTGAACAATGAACTGAATAAATAAGATTGCAAATAAGATTTCATAAAAACAAGCTCCACTAGTGTCCTGTCATAATAAAAGTCTTAGTATTGGTACACTATTGAGTGTTGAGAAATATGCGTTTACAATGAATACATTCATCATTTGACCGCTCATGAGTGACATAGCAAGCTTTGGGAAAATTTGATTATTCATACTTAAAATCAACAATTTTTTTTCTGATACATCAATTGCAGTCCTTAAAGAGTTTGGGTGGAACCCCCAGCATGGAGAATAAAAACAGTCTACTGTAGTAAACGAAGGACAAACTAAGAGGCAAGATGACAAAAGGCAGAAAAATTTAAGCTGCTTGGCCCTTACATTACTGTGGGGATGATCAACCCTAATGACTGAACTCAACCCAGAAACAAACAAGAAGCAGATGAACATTAATCCAGTCAACATTAATCCAGACTGAACTAATTCATGTTAACGCTACCACTTAAATCAGCACATTTTTTTGGTGCTGAAGTGTTGGGCTGAGAAATTAGTACTTGCTACCTCTTCTGATGAACATCCTGAGAGCCTGGAGTGTGGAGAGTACAGAGGCATGAACACAGGCAGGTCCTGCCCTGGCTTGTGCCCGTCTGTCAGACAGTCAGCGCTAAGGGAGAAGAGTCAACATGTGCCCCTGCTAACATGTACATACAGATTCTGAACAAACTGGGAATCTTGGGCAGACGCACAAAGCTGAAAATCCCTGCAGAATGTCCTCACATGGGTGTTAAAGTAGGGTGGTCTGTGTGTCCGACACACACGCACGCACACACACACACACACACACACACACATCACTATGACCAGAATCAGGGCACAGCAGGATACTAGCATGGAGCGTGTAATTGAAACACAGGCCCATGGAGCATTACACAGTGACCCGTCTAATCTCCTCCTGACAAAGTGGCTTAGCATCCACAGGTCGTATGGCACACAGACACAGCTCAGACTGGGGGGCTCCGAACAGTCGATGGAGCTTCTGACTGGGACAACACTGGAAATGAAATATGCTCCCAAAGAAACAAACAAACCCCCTGCAGAGCAGGTAATCATCCCAAACAAACCCTGCATCAAGGCAGAGCCCACAGGCAATAAATTGAATCACTTTTCATTTCAAACATGAATACATAAACATGCATAAACATACGTAAAAATACATAAACATCTCAGAGCATTTCATGACCAATGAAGTACAAAAAAGTGGATCACCTTTCAAAGGTCACTGTACACAAACAGACCATAACAAGCTGTTTCCAAGACAGCACTTCCTGGGTCATCTCCACCATGATTACAAGTATTAAACATAAGTTTTGGAACAGCTCAGCTCTGGGTCTCAGCTCTGGGTCTCAGCTCTGGGTCTCAGCTCTGGGTCTCAGCTCTGGGTCTCAGCTCTGGGTCTCAGCTCTGGGTCTCAGCTCTGGGTCTCAGCTCTGGGTCTCAGCTCTGGGTCTCAGCTCTGGGTCTCAGCTCTGGGTCTCAGCTCTGGGTCTCAGCTCTGGGTCTCAGCTCTGGGTCTCAGCATTTTTAAATCCCTAACTCCAGATCTCCCTCAAAGAACTCCAAGCAGCTCAGCAGTGCAAGACTGTCACATTTCAACACTCCACTGGAGACAGAGGAAGGAATGAAGTGAAGGATCAGAAACACTTAAGAATAGAATCAGAGTTGTACTGCACACTCCCATTTTAATACTATTGCTGTTACAAAACAATGATGCCCTGTTAAGACTACACAGTCAAACCTACGCCGACACTGACGAAGCTTCCTGTATGACTGCTGACCTGCTGACATTTCAATCTGATAAGACCAATAAACACAAACACCACCCCGTCTCCAGACCACGGGCTTCCTGAAATGTTCAGATATCAACAGCAGGTGCACCCGTGCTAGTTCATTTTCGTTTAAACCCACTGCACCTTGCAGCTTTACGGGTGCTACAGCAAATCTATTACAGGCAGGAGCACAATGGGTTCATAGAACACTCGGCCCTTAGAGGAATTCTCTATTCGCCAGCCAGAGTTCAAATCACTGCATGTACACAGATCTGACCTCTGACCTGGCCTTCCACAACCCTCACCTTTCCTCTGTAAGAAGAGGCGGAGCAGGGGCGCTGCTGTGGATATAGCCTTGTGGTAGTTGTCATCGTTATTGATGGGCAGCAGGTCCCCGTGGATGTCAGCGTAGCCCACCAGGAGGTCCACGTTGGGGATGCGGTGCACGTGCTGCAGCAGGCCATAGAACTCATCGAAGCGGCCCGGCTTTGAGCGGTCCAGAGAGAAGCGTCTGAACTCTGCCCCGAACTGACAACATAAAGCGCATGCAAACGTTAGCATGCAGACACAGGCATGACAAAGCACTTCAGACAGTCATTCACACAAACCCAGGCATTTCAATAGCTTCGAGATACGAATGTTAATGTTGTTTTTATTTTAGATTATGGAGCAGCAGCCCTGGATCCATGAACAGGATGACAAGTGCACACGTGCGTGCGCACACACACACACACACACACACACACACACACACACACACACACACACCTCTTATAAACAAATGTTTCAAATTAGTAAATTGAATCCTGCCTGGACTGTGGTTTTTAAATTATCAGTATTATTTCAGACAATGAAGATGCTTTAGTGTTTGGAGTGGGAGGTGGAGTAAGTTCTATGTTTAATGCATAAAAAATCAAAATATGACACTACACAACATAGTATGAAGACATAAAGAGGAATTAACTTACATTACGGACAAATACAGGGAAATGCAAATCATAAGTACATAAAGAAATTCTTTTGGTAAATGTTGCCCCAAACCAGTTAAACTGAGTGGGTATTCAAATGACAGAGACTGACATATTTTTTGTCATAATTATGAGAAGAATCAAGTTACTGTTGAAGTTAGCCACATTCCAGAGATTCACTACAGGACTAGTCACCCTAGAGTTTACAACACACTACCGCCTCAAATACCAAAGTTTGCCCTCAACTACAATTAGAGCGAATATAATCGGTACGATCAACGATTCGATGCAGTTGAATGAGCGAAAAGATCTTCAAACGGGACGCCACAAGTGACCCATATACCCATTTCTGCCAGTGCAGGTCCAGCAACTTCCGATGAAACCCCAGTCACTTCACATTCACTGTAAACAGGCCCGTGTGTGTGAGCCGAACCGAACACCGAACCGACCAGTGTGTGTGTGTGTGTGTGTGTGTGTGTGTGTGTGTGATCACCCAGCGATACCCCCACGGTCATCAAGTGTCTCACGCCGTCTTTACGAATGGGCTTCGAGTGATAATCAAGAAATCCCACAAAACACTTAAATACTTGAAAGACGCGTAGAGACAAAAGCGAAAATGTGATGGAGCCGTGTAACTAGCTAATATCTCACAAAAATACGAGCCTTTCCCCCCGACGAGCTAATGATTACCACAGAAAGTTCAGTGGGATGAGGCTTCGCTCCCGTCTAGTCAGCCATGACTCGGGCACCCGCACGGACGGCTCGTCCCAGTTTACCTTACTC
Source organism: Brachyhypopomus gauderio (assembly GCF_052324685.1). Lineage (NCBI taxonomy): Eukaryota > Metazoa > Chordata > Actinopteri > Gymnotiformes > Hypopomidae > Brachyhypopomus > Brachyhypopomus gauderio. The sequence continues at coordinate 1,077,663 of NC_135231.1, read as the reverse complement.
AAGGTAAAGTCGACGTTTTCAGTGGAAACACAACTTATCTAGTTATGGTTACCTCGCGTAAAATGGACCACAAGACACTAATCCGCCCGCCGCGGCTCGTAAGAAGTAACGAGCTTGCTACGCACCTTGCTCTTCACCTCTACGGCGCTCAGAGTTCGGTTGCTCGGCACTCGGTGGTTTTTGTTCATCTTTCGCTAACTGGACCCCGCCACAGCACACTCGCCCTCCTGGGGCTGCCGCACTCCACCCGCCTCAAACTCAATGTGTAAAATCGCTTTCTTGACTCAGTCCGGGCAGGTGTGAAGGTCCGGGAGCGCGTCTATATCTCTGTTCGTGTTCTCCGGGTCGAGTAGCAGCGACGGCGGCTGTCAGCAGACGCTGTTCCCAAACTCTGCCTCACCTCACACACTTGGCCACGGAGCTGCCGCACCGCCGGTGACGCGGCGCGCACCCAGGAAACGGCTCTCGGCTCAAAGCTCGCTCCTGCGAAGCGCGCCCCCGCTGGCCGCAAAACCGAGACAAGGAATTCGTTCTCTTTGTCTCGCCCCTCGTAATTAGGGAGAATTCATTATTCATAAAATAGTGAGGCCTGAACCGGAGCTATATACTTCTCGGTGTAAGACCGTGACCTCCTTCACAGAATTAGAAATAAAAATTACCAAGTGCTCTACTGTCTTTCTTTCACTCGCTTTATCTACATCAAACAAACAAAAACGAGTACTTTTTTGTTCATCCTTTCGAATCTGAATATGGACTGTGGACACAAACACTTTTCACTAAGGAAACGATATTCCACACCATCACATGCATGTCGACTTTTAAACATCTTTAAAAAGTGCCAGATTGCCATCTTGTGGCAAAAAATGTGTAAGTGTACCAGCTAATACCTTACGCGCCAATCCTAAAGGGGGCGACAGAGAGCTGTGTGGTGAAAGATTCTCGCCTTTGCCTTGTCACGGTGAGGGAAAGAAACATTGCAACACGTTAGGTTATGTTGCTAGAACGTAATGACACGCATTTATCAACTATTTACAACTAGTTAATGGGATATATTACTCTGAGAAATATATATGTGTTCTGGCTAAATCGCTGAAGACGTAAATTAATGTAAATAAGCAGATTTGTATCTGGTCTTTAAATTAGTCAGCTAGCTAGCTGTGCTCTAACAGTTAGATAGCTAGGTTACATTTCAACTAGCTAAACGCAACTAAACGGAAGTCTTGGGCCAACAACTCCCCTTCCAGAATGTTTGCTTGAAGGACTGTTAGTTAGTTAGCTAGCTAGACGACAGACTAGGCTTGATTTATTAGCTATTTTGTAACTTTCTGTTCAGTACTTTCGTTTAGGTTTGTACAAGTTTTCATATTCATCTTGATTTCTTTCATAATAATATAAAGCTACTGTATCCACAACTCCTTGTTAATTTTCATATATGGCCACTATTGGCAATGAAAGAATCATCACTGAAAACCCATGGGTATCGGTGAGTCCTAGTGGTCTGTGGAAGGTACAACGGAGATGGACGGAACCAAGGAAACGAGGTGATCACACCCCTCTAATGGGCTCCGTTTGCAAGATCAGAATCTGCCTAAAAAAACGCAGTACAGACACCACCCAGTCTCAGAGGTGTAATGAGACTGAGCCGGCAGTCAGTGACGATTCTGGTGAGCAGGTCATTCAGCATCCTCGCTCCCAGAATTCAGTGCTGCAGGTTCCATTGGACAGATGGATCCAGCTGCGCATGGGAGACGGGCAGTGTGACATCACGGAGAGCTGTCTGGAGGGAATGAGAGCTGGAGAGATCTGTGAGGTAAGAGGATGGTTTACATGCACCAGAAGATCAGCCAGTAGGTAGTAGCAATGGTCTGACTGTAGATGTCTCTTTCTACCATGACAGATTAATGCTGACCCTTTTACTTTCTTCTTGAATAAGCATTTAAGGATTCATTTGTAAATATTGAAGTCTACAATGGGCATTTAAGGATTCATCTGTCAATATTCCACTTGATAAAGTCATGGCTATTATGGAAGGAGAACTAATCATCACAATTGATTTGGTGGCATAAAAAATATAATTTGTAATTATAAATTTGATGTAGTTACCATACAAAAACTATAATTTAAAAAGGTCTGATGCTATGTTTGTTTTGCTTCCTCTTAATTGCAGATCATGGTAATGGTTCATCAGGAGGAACCCAAACTACTGTCCAGGGATGGCCATGGCATCCATTCAGACAGGACAATAGGGGAAGGACAATCTGTCCAGCCTCAGTGTTTCTCACTAGAGCTCCAATCCTTCACTCCAGGTCAGGAATCCTGGCAGATGACGCCAGCAAATAAGTGGGCCTGGGTGCAGTCTCATAAGCAGAGGGGCACCGAGCGCTTCAGGAAAGGGGACATTTGGGGTGCTGCCCAGTCCTACTGTTGTGCAGTTAAACTGGTTATCACTCTTAAGGGACACACTAGAGCAAACAAACTGGATGAAGGAGACAGAGACAGATGTGATTTAACATCAGAACATGTCAATGGGGAGGAAACTAAAGAGAAAGAGGCAGAGGACTCTCTCATTCCTACTGAAGAGGAGTATAGAGCTGTAAAGGCAGAACTACATTCCAATCTCTCCCTGTGCCAGCTCAGGCTGGGTCAGCCACTAAAGGCCAGAGGCAGCAGCTCCAAGGCCACTGCACTGGACCCATTGAATATAAAGGCCTGGTACCGGCTTGGCCAAGCCTGTCTAGAGGTGAAGGACTTTGAAGAAGCCCGCCAAGCCTTTGACAAGGTTCTAGAATTACAACCAGATTCCATCTCGGCCCGCAATGCCTTGAAACAAGTACATGCAAGAGCAAAAGAGTTTGACAGTAAGCTTGGTCTGAGGTTAAGCAAAATGTTCAGCTAAGGCGTTTAATGCACATGAATTAGGGTGTGAAGAAACATGAATCAGTTTTGTGTTGTTTTTTTTTTTATATTGGCACTTATTGAAACACTAAATACCTATTTAGTACAATGTATGGCTGAAGGAGTTAATGCCTATTCCAAATCTACAAGATACATCTACAAGGTCATGATGTAAACATTTAGAAACGTACAATTTTAAGCCACCAAAAAAAATTGTAGCATGGACTTGCGCTGGGGAAATAAAGTATATTACATAAATACTGGTGGATTTGTCTGAATACTAGCAATTGTATATATAAATATTATTAAAATATAGTGTGACAGTGTTTTGTGTATCGCCCAATTAAAAACGGACATAAACCGTCCTCAAACTATGAGTTGACAACTGTAGTATTTCACCAAAGGAGGGCGCCATTGGTATATAGTGAAGCTTAAGAAGACGTTTGTAGTGATTTTGTAACCTAAAATTACCTACCAAAGTTGTGACAAATGAGTGGTAGAAACAAACTATAGGAATAATGTGCTATAAAAGTATTTAAACCAAGCGCTATTATATGTTGTGTTAGCAAAAGTTCTGTGTTAAAAACGCAAGGTACGAGTCTCTGTGGCGCAATCGGTTAGCGCGTTCGGCTGTTAACCGAAAGGTTGGTGGTTCGAGCCCACCCAGGGACGGAAGGTCCTTTTATTTCTAATAAAGCCAAAAGATTTTAATTGTTAAATTTATTATCATTTCACATATTTCATGAAACCCGACATATTTTTTTTCTAAACATTTTGTTGTGGCCCAAATCAGGAAAATTTTGATCCAAATTAAAATTTTCATACCAAAAGTCTAGTCATCCACTCTTGCATTTCTACAAGGTACCTTTTTTCTCTGACCCAATAAACTCACATCGTTTGAGTGACATGAGTGCCTCCATCACAGTGGTAACAATTCCAAACTGGGTACCAGCTGCATTTTCATTCAGAAATAGCTGGAGCAGCGACGAGAAAATGCGAAGGGGAGACTGTCATTCTTAATTGTGGGAGTATTTATGTGTCATAAAGAACAATGACAAGAACAATGAAATGTGACGCACTTTCATTGCTCTTAATTTTACGTTGGTCAGCGTTTGTACGCAGAAAGTGCAAATGTAATTGCATTTGAACTGCGTCTTAGATAACGTACACTAACATGGGAAATGCAGTTGTAAGCAAACCATTTTAATAGCATATAACATTTCATATAAATTTGAAAAAAACTCGGAATATTCTGCCATGTTAGTCATACCTTTAGACAATGTAAATTGCAAATGCAAGCATACCTTTTACATGTCTTAAATTATGCATACTCGGGAAATGCATTTGTAAACACACCATTTAATTAATATATTTCACCGATATTAATTAATTGATTCATTCATTCATCGATTAAGTTTACATCTACATTTGAAAAATGAAATCCAACGAGCAAAATGCCGAAACCCGGGATCGAACCAGGGACCTTTAGATCTTCAGTCTAACGCTCTCCCAACTCCGCCAAAGCTGGGGAACAATCGTCTGTATGAGGGGGGGAAGAAGGGGAAGAAAAAGGAAAAAAAAATTGAGAAAAGATCGGGAGGTCGCAGGTTCGAATCCAGCCTGGATATAAATATTTGTAACTGAGAATCTTGCCGTGGATATTTTGTGTGATAATATTCTAAGAAATATATTGCAAAATTTTATTTTATGGCTGTCAGCAGTGCCTACAATTACGGGGCACCCGTGTCACAATTTATATATTGTAATATATATGTGCATTTCATACACATACATATGAGTTGTTTCATCATATTAGGCTTATTGCTTGATTTAATAAATTCACACTCTGTATTTGTATTCACACTTTATATATTTATTCACACTTTATATACTTTATACACTTTATGTATATATATATATATATATAATAAACATGAATAAAATTAACAAAATGATATTCTAATACAATTAACAAAATTATACTACAATTTACATAAAAATAAAATATTAAATCTACACTAATACATATATACACATATTAATGCCACAGCAGCTGAACTATAAAAAATTCCAATAAACTACAGCAAAACATTTACAACATTTTAAACCATTAAAGATAATAATAATTATATTTTAGTATTATAAAAATACAATAGTAATGTATGAAAATAAAGTATACACATTAATCACAGTTTTCTCATCTTTTCCAGCCACTGTTCCTTGGTATTAGTCTCTGTCATAGGACAGAAGATCTTCCCCTTGTACTGGCTATGGCCAGTTGCTGTTTTGCGTGACTGTCCACACTTCCTACAGGTATTATATGGGACTGTCTGCTTGTAATGTCGCTCAGTGGGGGTAGCAGGCTGAGGGACAGAACTGGGCAACAACACCTGAGGCATGACAGACATAGCTGGTCCTGCGGGTAACATCATCAGTACAGGTGAAGGTCATCTGTATCATTCTCAAAGAGGCCTGTGAACCAGACTCCATGGAAGCAACAGGAGGCTGAATGGAAGTGTCCTGATGTCGTTGAGTAGGGGCTAATGGTGGTGTGGCACTGGGCAGAATTTTTCTAAACTTAGTTTTTGCCTGACCTGCTGTGTTTGGTGGCACCTCTACCAGCTGAAGGATGGCCTGCTCCATCACTGTCCCATTGTTTAAAACAAGCTGCCTAATGTTCCTGTAGTCCTCCAACATCAGTGCCCACCTTGACAGACTTACTTGACCTGAGTTGTGGGGCTTCTGTGGATGTTGGCCAGTCTTACAAAGATGGTTTTAATGAGCCGACAGCAGTCAGGCCACTGAGCAGGGGAGCCACTTGATCCCAGAACACACCTTTTTGTGCTCTCAACACCAGGGGTGAAAACTGCCTTCTTTTTGGGGGATCTAAAGCGGGCAGTCAGCAGCCTATCCTGATGCCGAGCTGCATACACCAGTCTGTTTTTATCAAACTGGTTTAGGTTTTGCCACAAACTAACAATCGTGGTGGTCTGCTGGTTTGTCAGGGTGAGGCGTGTTTGAGTGCGAAGCTCAACCAGATACTCTGATAATTCATCCACCCTTTCCATTCCAGGAATGTTATGGACATCCACAGCCTAGAAATAAAAAAAATAATAATATGAAATGTTATAATGTCTGTATAAATGTGCATTTTCTATATACAATAAAGTTTTAATTACAATAAAGCATGAGAAAATAAAACATTTGTGTGTAGCATTCTTATTTGTGTGCTGTTTATTGGAGAATTTAACAATGAGCATGTTTAACAATGAAAGTAAGGTACTATCACTTACCATTTGTTGAGCTGAAGGCTCTGATGGAGACTGAATAGGCACTGGTGGAGGCTGGGCCGAGGTCACTGGTGGAGGCTGGGCCGAGGTCACTGGTGGAGGCTGGGCCGAGGTCACTGGTGGAGGCTGGGCCGAGGTCACTGGTGGAGGCTGGGCCGAGGTCACTGGTGAAGGCTGGACCGAGGTCACTGGTGGAGGCTGGGCCGAGGTCACTGGTGAAGGCTGGACCGAGTCATGGAACGTGCCTGAAAATGTAGCAGAAATACTTTTTAAATATAGGGAGCAAATAAATATAGTTACTAAAACTCATCATAAACAGTCAACCCTAGTAATACATTATTCTGTATTTGCAGATTGCAGGTTTAATTAAAGTTACCTTATGAAATCCACAAACACATATACTTTATAATTAAAACAAACATAAATTAACAAATAAGTCAATCCATGGCAACTAAGAATGCATGTGAGCAGTTGGTACCAACTCACTAGTTACTAATGTGTTTTTAACCCTTTTAATAGTCCAAGGATTCGTATTACTCACTTAACCATATACTTTATAATGTTCGTTTCTACGTAGATACTTAGTAATAACAAAACAATAACATGTTAAGCAGGGGCACGTATTTTCTAAGGCGTTTAAAAACCGATAAATAACGCGTTTATATACCGGTAAATTACCTCACGATTTCTGCAATTGTCCGTTGAAAATCGAAAAAGAGGATAGATGGCTAACACAGAAAAACATTAATTAAATTATTCTTCAAGATTAGAATTAATTTAGGCTAGTTAGAAGTTATATGATAGTTTGCTAACGAGCTACGTTCATGACAGTCACCGCAGGAGACTACTACAGAGTATTTTTTAGCTGACTACCTTTCTGATGATCGCAAAATATATCTACAGTATTAATTTATTGGTTCCTTACACAAACAAATAAGGCATACCTGTGTCTTGTTGAGAAATCCCAAATCCGAGACGGTGTTTCTTCTACGCGGTGTAAGTTTATAAACTATGACGTGACCGGGGCAAGTTCACCTTCGTCGTGTCATTGGCCGAGGAAAAATGGAATGATGGTCAGGCATTGGCCAGAGGAAAAATGGAATGGTGGCCAGGCATTGGCCGAGGAAAAATGGAATGGTGGCCAGGGATAGGCCGAGGAAAACGAAGAAAATGGAATGGTTCGCGCGCCATTGGCCGAGCAAAAATGGAATGGGGCTCAGGCATTGGATGTTTTTTACAGACGGGTGGCTTGCAGGTACCGCCATTTCGGCGACAAAAGACGGTTTAAGACACGCCTCTAGCTGTTGACGCATTTTATTTA
>NC_135231.1:1062657-1065157 GCF_052324685.1 Brachyhypopomus gauderio | reverse complement strand
ACGATCCAATGGCTGGGCCAATCCCATCTTTCAATGGCCAATTGCATGACGAAGTCCATCTTTCTTTGGCCAACGACACGATCAATTCCATTTTTATTTAGCCAATTGCCTGGCAGAATTCTATTTTCATCGGCCAATAACACCAATTGCACGTTTTTAACGTATTTTACAAAGAAAATAACGCAGTGGTTAACTAGCGTTAGGTATCCAACAAGGGATATGTAGATAGTCATTTATTGAACTCCATGGTTATAAGGCAGGGTTGCCAACTTGTCTTAGGTCTGCAGCCAGACCCGTATCACTTTTCAAGATCACTTGGAGTGAGATTTGAACCTGGAGGGGTGTAAATTGTTGACGGGGGGTGACGAACGTAAATTGTTACCGTGCGGGGTGTAAAATGGACACAAATTAAGTGTTATATCGTGATCGATCGATCGATCTCCAGTGGTTGGCGCCAGAGCGAACTAGTAACTCATTGAATCATATATGTGGATCAGAGGTAAATAAACTAGATATTTTTTTCAGCGTGAGAAATCGGAAGTGTGGCGTGAGAGCGTGTGAAGACAGTCAAATGCGTGTGTCTCACGCTCAATGCGTGAGAGTTGGCAACCCTGTAAGGTATCTACTTCGAAACCAACTTAAAAAGTATATGGTTAAGTGTGAGGAATAACTTAAGTGTCTGGATCCACCAACAGTCCTTGTAGTATAAGGAGATAAGACTTTGGTATCTAACGGCCATGGATTTATTCATTTATATTTGGTTGTTTTAATAAGAAGTTAGGTTGTATTATACACTCATAATTTGCAGAGTTCTGCATTGTTTCAGTTCTTGTCAGCATCTCACAAGGACATGACTGACACGGACTGGCTTGCTGTGATTATTTGCAAGGGTTTGATGGGTGTGGCCATCAAGCGAGGGCAACTGGCCTGTTCTCAGGCAGCAAAAGTGACAGCCTCTTGAAGGTTAAAATAATAGGTTAGTCTAATTTCAGACAACTTAATCTCTTAACTTTAAAATCTTATCGTTATTCCATAATAATCTTTTTATTTAAAATAACATTGCCTGACTCTTTAAAAAGTTCTAATTGGAGGTGTAAAGGACAGGTGAGAAATGGAGACAAAGTTGATTGTCAGGTGAAAAAGGTGTCCCTCCTTTGATTTTTCATTCATCATGACATAGCCCTCTTCTACCATATCAAATTCACACATTTGTATCAGCTCAGAATCAGTAAGAGGTTTTGTAGCTTTTGTCATGTTCCATGAATTAAGATGCTTATGTCAGTGTTGCTCCTGTAGACATCAAAATACCACACATGTAATATAAAAATTGACTTTAATCTCAATATAAAAATTGTAGTATTGTATAAACTGTATTGTATTATATACCATATCATCATTTTCATCACCACAATCAATAGAATATTACCTGAAAATATTATTAAGTGAAGTGCTCTAAATATTACCTACAATGCTGCAGAATAATTAGTTCCAATATCCTTTTACAAATATCCTCCTTTTTCTATTTGGACTTTTGTTTGTGTATTGTTTTGTCTGTCAAGGCTTGAGTAAAAGATAGCTGACACCATGAGTCCACAATAAGAAGTAAAGGGATCACAACCCATAAAACATTCATGAAGACAAAGTAAAACCAGAAATAGATAGGATGGCCATACTCGCTGTGGATGTAGCCATCCCTGTGTTCAGTATAGAAGTACAGGACCACCCCATACAGTTGCCCTGTGGACAGAAGAAACTACAGTTAACCATGGGGTATTCCACAAAGCATGATTTCTCAATTTAGCCAGATTAATTAAGCTCAAAGTTGAGGATTGTCCAATAGGAATGTCCCTCAGCTAGTCTCCCAGTGGACAGTCTTGACTTTGTGCTTAAGTTAAAAGACACAACGCTTTGTGGAATGGCCCCCAAGGATAGAAACAAATTTCCTTGTTTAATGACAGTCACTACAAACAACAAACAAAAAGAAAACAACAATCTGTAAAATAATTTAATATTTTAATATTTCAAGTTACTATAGGATCAAGTTTTAGATATGTTTCTAAGCTTTATGCTGTTAGTGAAAAGTCTGATGTATGTACCAAGTTTTAATATCAATACATCTATGATGAAAACACCAACAAACAAAACAAATAAATGGAAAAAAAATATATATATATATATATATATTATATATATATTATATATATATATATATATATATATATATATATATATATATATATATAATAAAATATCCATTCAGCATTATGTTAACGTCTCAGTGGGCAATAAAACCTGAGCTCTTCTACACTGATTCCTAGAGGTGTAAGTTATGCATATTCTACCAATCATCTCATCCATATTCACTACTACTGTGGTGTGGTGACTGAGGAGCTCAGATTATACCTTTGAATTATTTCTCACCACACACTTCTTTCACAACATTGAGATCATTATCTTGCTAAAGACTGAGAGGTAGTTACTTCTCAGTCTCCTGCAACCA
>NC_135231.1:1035157-1060157 GCF_052324685.1 Brachyhypopomus gauderio | reverse complement strand
GGAATAACCTCTATTGAGCTCCACTGTAACATTTGTAATAAATATGCCAACTATGAATGTTGTTTTAACATGGAATAAAGTAGGGTGAGCTGTTTTGAATTAGCTTTCTGAAGCACCTGAAAAGACAAATCTTATCTAAAACTAAAAACTAAAGGTATTGGTTGTACGTGTGATGACATTGACCCTTCCGTAGGATGCTTATACACCACCACAGCAGTGTAACAAATCTATTAAGTACGAATTAAGAATGATAACCCTAAAATCAATGCGTAAAACACGGTTCGTGAAACGAGGTTAGGACACTTGATAGGAGTGTCCTATTTTTTTTTACAATCAGCTGAGCATTTTTGTCATGTGACCAGACATGGCGGCGTGGTGGACGGCAGAAGAGTTCAGCGCCTCAAATGTCTGACAGAGATCCTCTAACGAATCCACTGACTTTAAAAATAGGATTTTAAATCGTGTTGTCATAGTTTTCGAGGATTATCGCCGCTTTCTGTAATATATCTAACATATATTTACGTTTAGAAACGTGTTTTTCCATACAGAATTGAAAATGGGTCTTGATCCTGCCTCTCTACGTATCGATCAGCGGTTACTCTATTTTATGGATCAGCTGGAGATTTTGGAAGAAAAAAGACAGAAGTTCAACGCTCTCATAGAGGAGGTAAGACAAGAAACTGGCATTAAATGTTGGCATTAAATGGCATTATGTTTATTAAGTTTACTACGCATTGTACTATTTTGGATGCGATGTACAAAAAAACTTATCATAGACCTGTCTCTTTACAGGGATGGTTTAACATATCTAAGGCACGTTACTCCATGGGAAACAAACAGGTTTCAGCCCTACAATATGCCAGTGAGATGGATCCACATGTCTACGTTACTACCAGGTTCAACCACGTTATTTGCTTCATTACCCTTGTCATATTTTGGCTATGTTAATTTATAAACTCACGAAAATAATATCTGCTTGTTAGCACACCTATTTTAATTCACAGACATTTGCAATTAAGAATTTCATAAACATATCTACTAAATAAAAGAAATGCCTTACAGGTATTCAGTGTGGTATACAATGAATTAGGTTTTCTATCAGTACCATCTAGGTAAACTGTAACTGATTACCCCTAGTTATAAGCCTCAACATTTATAAGGCATTGAACATAAAAATCTTAAGAAACACGTATTCAGTGTGTGAATCAGCATATGAACTGAATAGCCACTTCATTCATCATATGCTGCCTTTTCATGAGGGGAGCTTCCCTGTGCAGAAATTAGACACACAGCATGGATTAATTAGCTCTTCCTGTCAGGTGCCATCAGTTCAGAATGAAAGTCTGACTAAAGTGGAGTAATGGTATTGGAAATGTTTTCTTAACACACGCTGCGTCTTCTGAAACCTTTGGATGGATGTTTGGACCCTAGGATTTACCTAAGCATTGTGGCCGACCAATGGCAGCTGTTTACCCTATGGCAGAGGGACCCTTTCAACAGGACGATGCACTATGCCACATGCACATATAGTCATGCATTGGTTTCAGGAACAAGATGGCTAGTTTTTCTTGCTTCCCTGGTGTTCAGTCCTTAAATCATATAGAGCACCTCTGGGACAAGGTATGGCCTATTCAGAGCAAGTCAGTACCTTCATCTATCTAATTTGCAGCAACTGCAAGAAGCTGTCCTGTCTCCATGGGCCAAGACTCCTGCAGAACAATTCAACATCTTAATGGAATCTATGTCACAATGAATAGCCTGTCACAACGAATCGACACAGTTCTGATGGCCAAAGGGGCTCTTTAATAAAGTAGCAGCATTAATTGCATCCGCAGTCAGTCTTTGACATTTTTTTTTCCTGAAATGCAGCCTCTCAGAAAATGGTGTTGTGGAGTTCCAGTGTGAGCGAACTGAGAACAAAGAAGAACTCAATGAGAGTGATATAGTGGAGAACATTGGACCAACAGAAGGAGGTAGGACTGATAAACTCAAAAATACAGTCAATTTATAGCTGGTAAATGAACCAAGCATCAAATGCCATTGTACTTACCTCCCAACACACTCCACTTTCTAAAAAGTTGAATTGCAAATATAGAAATCTGTTGAGTAAGCAAGAGATGCTAATTAAATAGTTGGAAAACAAGTGTCTTCATCTTTTAATTGTAATCATGGTGATTTAAAATGTTAGACATTAGCACATAGAGAATTGTAATACTTTACTTTTAGACCAGGGAAACCGGAGACGTTGAAACCAGAAATCTCTTGCTTGCAGGCCTTAGGAGGCGAGTGAACGTTAAGCAGAAAGAAACTGAGGATGAGAGTACTTGTAAAGGGCAACAGCAGAAGGATCCTCAGGCCAACACAAAAACAGAGAAACCCAAGTGTCAGCATCAAGACCCACTAAAATGGTTTGGAATCCTTGTACCACAGAATCTTAAGCAGGCCCAGACTGCTTTTAAAGAAGGTAAGGTTCAAACACACTGCTTCAAACTAAAGATCCTTCTCATTTAATTAATCTTGCTAGCAACACCATGGTCAAGGTTTGATTCACAGGGAGCACGTACTATCATACTGATAAATACAGCATTTTTCTGTTGAATCGAAGATCAAAATTCACAAAACCAACACTGTTAAAAATCTTTATTCACTCTCATAATTTTGATGATTATGCTGTGAAATGGCCTGTGCTACTTGCTTGTGACATTGTCTACTCCAAAGTGCTAAACTGTGCATTTATACTATTTTGTAGTACTATTAAATAACACTTTTTTTTCTTGTCATTTGCAGTCATAACCCTTTCAGCAGAGATTTCAACCTTACAAAATGCAATTCTGGCCACTAGAATGGAGTTGCAGTCTGAAATGAAGGAGAAACAGAGAAGTTCCCTGAATTAAAAAGATAATCATTCACACATTGGTCATTGTATAACCATACTTGTAACCATTGTTTTTTTGGATGTTTTTTTTTTTTTACTTAATTTTTATTTATTCATTTGGGTTTGTACTAGTCCCTTCTGAGGTACCAAAGTTGGACTAATTCTTAAGTCAGTAAAAAAGTTACTGGGTTGTGGTAATTGTGGTTATATTTTCTGCATAATGTGGCGAAAAACATTCTGGTCATTCTTGAATACCTAACAATAAATAATATTTTATGTTGTCATGCTTTCTTTTGTCAGGCTGTTTTGACAGCAGCAAGAACATTTCAATTTTTCTAAAGATTGAAATGGGTTAAATTAGGTTAAATTCCACTTTTCCAAACACGCACGTTTACAAGTTTTACCTTCAGGTGCAGGGGGCAGGACGGGGTGGGACTGAGTGTGTGTGTGTGTGTGTGTGTGTGTGTGTGTGTGTGGTGGGGGGGTTGGATCCAACTGGGGAGCAAGCCAAGTCACCAGCCATTACGGTCGGTCGCTAGCCAAGTGTTTCTCAAACTTTAAGGGAGTTTGTTGTTGCGTGCTGAGTTACAATGAAGAGAAAGGGAAAGATAGGATTCTTTGCTTGGCGCTTTAGACGACATTTCACAATTCAAGAAGAACGTGGAAATAACATTTATGTTCAGTGCAATTTATGTTTACCTACGATGAAGGTTTTGTCGACTCCGAAATCGTCTTGTTCAAACCTGAAGAAACACATGGATGTGAGTTGCACGTGACAAAAAGTATTCTCTTGGTCTATATTCTGTTGTTTGCTAACCATTAGCCTTGTATGACTGTATTATAATGTTTTAGATATCTTTCTCACTAGAAAACTGATCCTTTCTCCTTGGTTTATTTCAAACTAAATTCTTGCCCTGTCCACGCGGTCCTATGCAATAAGATAACGTGAACAAAGACTTCGTTTGGGAAGGCGTTTGGTTAACACAGTTAGCTAACGTGGACGGATCTTTATAAGATCTAGAAGCTGTTTTAAGTTCTAGCACTAGCATCACGTCTGAGTAAACTGCTACATTGTAACTATATACCACATGCAATTCTTAAGAATCACACTTGGTGCTAGCAAACTATGCATATTTACCCTCAGCTAATGTACAAATACAGTATCTTGTGCAAATTTCACTTATTTGCTTTGTGTCAGATGCACGGGACGAAACAGTTGTTGACCTGCGCTATATACATATAGTTAGTCGGCTATAACTAGTTAAGTAACTCAAGTGTATGGACGAAGTCCATCGTGCAGCACCATGCTTTATTACCTCGCTTTACTTGCTTGTGATGGCTAGGCTAGCTAGGTAATCTGAACTAAAACCCCTCAGACTAATCTGGTAAAAGTGTGTATAAAGGCCTTTGGAGTCGAATGCGTCCGACCAAATGCTTTGACAAAAACAAAAAAACACGGCCTGCACCAAAGTTGAGGCAGTTAGACTATATAACCCGATTAAACGCACACTGCAGCCAGCTTGTTCATGGGGTCAAAATGGTGGAGGCGGGGACCCCCCCCCCCCCCACCGTCTACTTCCTGGTGTCCGCTACCAGCACATAGAGCTGTTTACATTGGGGGCGACAATTTAGCCAAACCGGTCCTCTTGGCCTTTGTGGTTATGTGTAGAGACACGAGTGTGCAAATGTAGCGTTTTGGGAGGCGTAATGCGCAAGCGACACAACCTGATGTGATTGCAGCTGAACGCGTTATCTTGCAGACAAAAGCCTGTTGTCATGCCTGACAACGGTGCAGGTGTTCGCGTGTTAATGCCTGACGGTGTATAGATGTTATATATAGATTGCGGAATTGCTTGAAGAGGAAGGCAAATTGCAATTAATCAGTGAAGTCTAAAGAGCGTCTGGTCGCTTCAGTCGCGGAGGATTTTGAGAAGCACTGATGGCGTCAAATTCTAGAGTCTCCATTCTGGATTACTTCAATATTGTCTTTGAGGGGGAAAATGGCAAAATTGAATCTAACTGCAAAGCCTGTGGCACAAGGATACAGGCGAAGCGGACAGTTACTTCTAACTTCGTTACACATTTAAAGGTATGCGGTCGGTTTCATGTGATGGGGCGTTTAATTTAATCTTAAACAGTTTAAATGGCGTCTTGAATTTTATGCGGATTACCAGAAATCCAAAATAAAGTACAAAAAAATCTTAAATTGGTACGTCCCGTCTTTTGATTTCAGTGTTACCGAACTCGACCTAACATTAACGAGGAGAATGGAGTATTTTTCCCTTTTTTCATTCCCTTAATTTCTTTCATAAAAATAAGTCTTGCTTTTATTACAGCAGCATGTAATAAGCAGGTCGTGCAAGTATTTCAAATGAAAATGTTTATAATCAATAATAGACCTCATTCTCTCCTCTCCCCTTCATGCAGCGTAAACATCAAGCAATGTATGATGAGTTTGTGAGGAAGAAGGATGTGAAGAGAGAGACCTATGCTTCAGGGCCAATGCAAACCTGCGCGCACGTGAGCGGAGGGAGTCGAACAGCTACCCAGACTGGGGCGGGGACGGCCAAATTCCACCGTAGCGATCCACGACAGTCCCTCATTTCTGAAACCATTGCCAAGATGATCATTCTAGACTTGCAGCCTGTGCAGATTGTGGAGAACAAGGGCTTCCGTGAACTTCTCCAGCTTCTCGAGCCCCGATATGTCCCAGAACCAAGCCATTATGTACAGCAGCAGCTTCTGCCAACCTATGCCTACCAGGTACAGCTGGCGACTAAGGTGGCCCTGTCGGGAGCAGAGTCCTGCAGTGTCACACTGGATCTGTGGAGAAGCAATGCTGTGTCTGTTAACACCACTTCTGGTTACCTGGGAGTGACGTGTCATTTCATAACCACAGACTGGCAGATCAAATCTGCGTTGTTGGCTTGTTTTCCTCTCCCAAGTAATACTGACTCTCAGCGCATACTCACTGAGTATGAGGAGATCTCTCGTGGTCATGGCATCTCCGGAAAGGTGTTCCGCATTGTTGTTGACCCCTCCCCCTATGAAAGCCGATCAGCTTTACGTCTGCCTGGTTTTTATCTCCATGGTAATGGGGATGTGGAAGACGAGGAGGAAGAAGATAGTAGCGATGAAGAGAATGGCACAGTGTTAAGTACAGAGGCAGTTAGTGGAGCAGAGAACGAGAGCTCTTTGAATCATTGCCTGGGTCGCTGTAAAATAGACTGCTTCGCTCACTCACTGGCTCAGTGCATTCGGGAGGGAATCCGTTCTTCCTCCCAGATATCCATGACTCTGACCAAAGCGGCTTGCTTCTACAACTATGTCATTGCTACGGTGACTCCAGAAAAACTTGGGCAGGTGTTTGGTCCTGGCAGTGTGCTGGGAAACGGACAAGGCTCTTCAGGCTCAGACAGGCACTGGAACGCCCAGCTCAAGACGATGAGGCAGATGCTCGAGTCGGTGGATTTCTTGGAAGACATAGTGGACAGAAATGACCTGGCCCTCAACGGTGTAGAGAAAGCCATGCTGCGGGAGCTGGTGGAGATCTTGGAGCCTTTTGAGGAGGCCACCGACATGGTCCAGGGAGACAAGCATGTGTCCATCAGCCTTGCCCTCCCCAGTGTGCTGGGCTTACGGAAGCACCTAGCAGAGGTCGTGACTCACCATTGCATGGCGGTCGTGACGGGACTGTCCCAGGCACTGGACCAGAGACTGGCTGGCATCCTGGAGGACCCTCTGTACGTGACGGCTACGACCCTGGACCCGCAGTTCAAGCTCTCTTGGAGCAGTGATCGTGACTGGCACAAACAGGTTCTCCTGGAAGAGGTGGGGAAGCACACACAGCCGGTGAACCCACCAGAGCCGAGCTCAGAGGCCCAACCCTGCCCTTCCAAACACAGCAGGCTCTTCTCCTTCATCAAGCAAAGGCCAACCACGCAGGCCAAGAGCATGGAGCAAGAGCTGTCGGCGTATCTCCACGAGGAGCCCACAGATGAGGATCCACTGCAGTACTGGAAACGCAAATCCATTGACTTCCCCCTGCTGTCACAAGTGGCCAAGAAAGTGTTCACAGTGCCAGCTACAACTACGACAGTGGAAAGGATATTTAGTCTGGTGGGCAAAACTCTAAGACCAGAACGCTGCCGTCTCCTCCCAAAGAACTTAGATACTCTGATTTACTTAAAGGCTAATTACAGTATATTATGGTCCTAACCAGGTAAAAAGGGCATCTTTAAAGGTTACTGAGTACAGCTTTATAGAATTGGGGCTTCTTTTTTAACTGAAGAATGCCTGAAATCCCAAAAGCAGCTTGTGCCTGTAACATCAATTTGAGTATAAGACTGTAGAATTATCCAAAGCAACACTGTAATGTTTTGTTTCTGTGGATATACACAGTAAATTTATATATACACACAAACACTAATTAAAATAGTTTTTTCATTGTTCTAACTGATACATCTTGCTTCATACTTGTGGCATGTTTTACATATTTAACCAATTTCTCATTTTCTATCTACTTCACATCAATGTTATGACATCCAAATAAATAATTCAGAAGTTCAAAAGTGCAGTTCCTGCTTGACTCAAACTTTGTGTCCAATATGGAACACTATCAGTGACATAAAAATATACTTAAAAACCAAGTAAAATAAAATGCAATACACATGATCAAGTATCCATATTAATCATACCACAACTAACATTGTATTTTGTTTGATTTTCACATGCATCCAAATGTGCCTGTGGCAACCTATTTTTTAAATTGCATTTATTATTAGGTATTGTAAATGTGTGACTTCAGGCACAAAAGGTAGAATTACTCAAAGGAATTCCTGTACCTCACCTTGTAGTGAGTTATGGTAGAGCAAGGCGACCATCTACACTGTGGTCATGGGTTGAATTCCCGGAGAGCCCATGTAATGTTACACTGATAAATATGTATGTTGCTCTGGAGAAGAGTGCCTGCCAAATGTAAATACTGTAGAGAAGCATGTCTAGCATTCACATGTGAGCCCTATACTATGTGGAATATGGGAGATGCAAGAAACATTTGAATTTCATTTCTTGAGTCAGATTAGGGATCAAATTAACAAGAATATTGGCTTTTGCTTTATGAAAAGCAATGTTCTCACAGTTGTTCAGTAGATGTATAATACACAGCGAAACAGGCATGTCTGCATTTTTTATTGTGGTATGATAAATGTGCATTGAAAAAGCAATAGCGAATGTGCACTGCATTTCAACAGGTTTTCTTTTTATTTTCCTTTGATAATCTTTCATGAAATTATTTCCTCAAACTTCCATGCAAGAAGGATGTAATTCCACATCCCCATCACCCTGACCTTCACAACCATAAAGGAGATGGGAACAAACAGCGATAAGGCTTTTCTTTGCTTGCTCTGAGCTTACAAATTCACCCTGCCAGAAAGCTGCAGGCAGACCGGGTAATTGGAAATAATTACATTTCATTGCTATAGGGAATTGGCCAGAGTCTCCAGCTGGTATGGCTGAATAATGAGCATTCAGCTATGAAGGAGAAAGAGGCCTGTGATGTGGTGTTTGGGGGAGGTGGGTGAATGAACAGACTAATCCTTGCCTAAAATAATAATTCAGTCAAAAATATCGGCCTCCATCAGCACGGGGAGTGTAGAATCTCATAGCAACCAGGCGGTCACTAGTTTTGTTCTACAAAAGCCTCACGCTGATTTTGCCAGAAGATGGTGTCAAATTGCAGGCGCTGGAACGGAATATAAGTGCATATTTTGTTCCATGTTATACATTTAAATAGCATTTGCATAAAGCACCCGTACATTTGTAAACGCAGTTTTAGATTGGTTCGGGTGTGCTGGAAAGGGGCCGTGGCGCAGTGCAGATGTAATGAATATTTAGTTTTAGTGTGTGTGCGAGCAGGAGCAGCAGCACCTCAATCTCAGTTTCCGTTCTCCGCTGAGCAATTCATTTCAGAGGTAATTACCACGTTTGGTAAAAGTGTGCAGATGGGCCATTTCTATCCCAATTGAAATGGATGATCAGTTATTGTGTTGCAGTAAGGGGAGGGGAGAAACTCACAATGTGCTCTTTCATATTACCCCAGAGCAAGTCCAAGCCAGAGACCACTCTGTGCACATGCACGCTTAATGGGCCCATCACTCTGGCTATATTTATGCCATAATAAATATGGCACACCTAAATACCATGTTTATTGTAGAAACATAAAGCACCTTTGTGTCCAACCATGTTTACAAGTACTAATCCAAGCTCATTTTCCCCCCATTTATGTGACTACATCCACTGAGACATAAAAGGCAAACGGGCATCTTTGTCAATGTTCTTGCTCAAGGAGAAACAAATTATGCCATTTAGTGTTATGTTTTATGGCTATGGCATTTTATTGGCATTGTGTGTGTTGTGGAGAGACCAGTGAGGAGAAAATGTCATCAGACCACAGGAAGATCCAGATCCACAGTGGTGTAGCCAGATGTCTTTAGTGCAGCAGAGTTTGGCTTATTGCACTGCAATTCATCTCCCATTAACCACATTATAAAAAACAAAAACATTTTTTGCACTCAAGATGTTTACTCCATGTTTATATAAAGTGTTGACCTAGTCCACAACCTGCTACATCATGCCACCTATTATGGCAAGAGGGAGAATCCCAGTCAAGTCACAAGTGTCTTATACTTTGTTTTTATAAGCATCTATAAAGAGATGAAATATATGTCTTAATCATGAGTCATTAATAGCTGTGTATCTCAGATGGTCTGACTGGAATACACTCCAATCCCATGGCTAAACTGACCTTGAAATGAGGGCATTAAGGCCTAGAGCTGGCCTCTGGAAGTATCTGAAGAGAATGACTCACTCTAAATGCTCTGCCAAAACATAGATATTAATAAACTGCCTGTTGGTGGTGTGCAGACAGCTTCAATAATGAATAGGGGAGGCAAATACCACTGGAGGAGGACAGAGTGAAAAAAAAATAGTTGGAAATAAAATTGGAAGTGGAATCGAAAAGGTAATTAGGACACAGAAACAGAAATAGCAAAGGACATTATGTAATACCCATTATTTCCCACATTTTCCAGTTGTATTTCCCAATAACCTACATTTCCAATTGTGTTTCCCGGTTGCATTTCCAAATGCTTTTTTCTCAATTACCTTTTGGATTCCTTTTTGCATCACCCAGCTTTTTTGGGGTGGTCTACCTGCTGTGAGGCTCTGTCCTGGTCACTGCCCTGCATTACCCTTGGGTCTTTTTATAGCATGGAAACAGGAGAGAGCAGTTGCCCTTCAATCTTCCCATGGCATTCTCTAACCATTCACACTCCAAACTCTCTGGAGACTGGAAACACCTCTACACACTCAATCCCGAGCTTCTGGAACATACGCATGCAGTCTGTGGCTCTCTGACCCATATGCCAAAGCACGCAGCTCAGCTCGTCGACCAGGTCAGCCCAGCGCCCGGTTCAGCCATGGCGGACAAGAAGGCCCCCAGCAAAGTGGGTGCTGCGAAAAGGAAAGAAAAGAAAGTGGAGCCCAAGGCTGAAAAGGAGGAGAAAAAAGGGGAGGAGAAGGAGGTCACGAAGGACAAGAAAGTGAAAATGAAGGCAGTGAACGCCCCAGACGCAGCTAAGGCAGAGGACGAGAAGCCCAAGGAAAACGGGGAGGCAGCCCAAGCTGCACAAGCCAGTGCGGAAGATGGTGAACTCCAGTTTGAGCCGATAGAGCTGCCTCCATTTGAGATCATCGTTGGGTAAGGAAAACACATTCCAATCTTTACTTAATGACTGATTAACTCATCAGTTTGTGCATGTTATAACAAACATGCAACTTTTGTAACAACATACAAGTCATTTAACTTAGCTTTTTAGGTCTTGAACGTAATAATGGGTTCTGTAATGAGAACTAATTGGGAAGGGCAGAATTTCACATGAAACATTTGAGAACCCTTTTTAAAGATGATTGTCAGACGTGATCAGTTTATCTTTAGCTTACGGGGTTGAGATAAACCCACTCAGTAACATGCACGATTTAAATGGATAAAGCTGCTTTATTTCAACTGTTGTTCACGTCACTCAGCAGCAAATCTAATTAGTACTAATGAAACATATTTAGTCACAGCCACGGAGTCTGACAGGAGCTTGTCCAACTCTGTGGGTCCTTCCGTTGGAACCACTGTCTGTACCTTCTCAGGGATCGACTCGACCCCTCCTTCTTCAAGTTCCAGTTCAAGAACGTGGAGTACTCCTCGGGCCGAAACAAGACCTTCCTGTGCTATCAGGTGGATGTACGGGGCGGTGCAGCAGAGCCAGATGGCCTCCGCGGGTACCTGGAGGACGAGCACTCAGGCACGCACGCCGAAGTAGCGTTCTTCCAGCAGGTGCTGCCCTGTTACGACAAATCGCTGCAATACACCGTCACCTGGTACACGTCGTCCAGCCCCTGCATCGAGTGCGTCGCTAAACTGGAGGAGGTCCTGAAGGTCCGCAAGTCCCTCCGCCTTAACATCCACTGCTCCCGCCTCTTCCTGTGGGAGGAGCCTGAGGTGCAGGCAGGGCTAAAGGCACTGGCGCAGGCAGGGTGTAAACTGAGGATGATGAGGCCCCTGGATTTCACCTACGTTTGGTCTACTTTCGTAGAGAGTGGGGAAGAAAACTTTACACCCTGGGAAGACTGTCAAGATTGCTTTGAGTACTATGATGAAAAGCTGACCAATATTTTGCAGTAGGGTAAGTGCATCACTTAACCAGGCTCTGTAATCAGGAGCCATGCCTGATCTTCAGCCAAGAGGTCTACAAAGAGCTCCACACCAGTGTCAGAAGACAATAAAATATGCTTATTGTAAGCATTTTTTGTTCAAAGCTCTTATGGAACAAACGTTCCCAGTGGAAAAAAAAGTAACACATTAGTTTTACTTTATCTCAGTGAAGAAATGTAATTGTCAGTCATTTCTGAGGCATGTAAGTCTCAACATTACAGTAATGCCTTTCTTCTTTCTCCCCTAGGATTCGCCACTAGAGGGCACTGCTGTCATCTCGTTGCTTTTATCTGTGAATGTTCTGCTGGAAAACGATCTCTCTCCCTATTTGTTATTGTTTTGCACACTATGTTGATGTTAAAACTAGAGAACTCAGAGTCAGGTCTTTAACACTACTGAGTAGGTGTATTGACACAGTACATCATACAGAGTTCAATGTTTTCAATGTTTTTGAATATTGAATGAAAGCCATGCCTAAAATCAACATTTTCAATATGCAACGTACACATGATTTAGCTTTTCTACAGAGTGCCACAACTTCAAAAGCAGACATGTTGTGCACTATATGCACTTCAATCTTTCTGCAAAGTGATGATGCATCATTGTGTTTCTGTGCAAACACAAAACCAAAGCAAAACCACCATGCCGCCATTTTGTTTCAAGTTGCTGCATATTTTATAGAAGGGCAAGAGTGTAATACATGTAAAACAAACTGGCTTTATTATATATTTTAAACACAATCTTAGACTTATATATATATATATATATATATATATATATATATATATATATATATATATATATATATATATATATATATATATATGAATATTTTGCATGAATAGATTTCATCTGTCTGGAAAACTGTCTAGTGCAGTGGTTCTCAAACTGTGGTACGCGTACCACTGGTGGTACGCAGAGCACCCCGCGGTGGTACGCCAGATGAGCTCGGAAAATAAAAGATGCTTTGAGTTTTTTTTTTTTTTTTTTTTTTTACACAACACATTTTTTAAATTAAAACAGAATTATGACAAGTCCTGAAATTCAGAAACTAAAAGGGATGACTCGTATTATTTGCGGAGAAAATGTCGCTAAACAGCTCGATCTGGTGCATCTTTCAAACGACACAGTCACTCGCAGAATTGATGAAATGGCGAACAACGTCAGACAAACATTGACCGAGAAAATTAAAATGAGTAAATGCTTCTCACTGCAGTTAGATGAATCCATAGATGTCGCAGATTTAGCCAACTTGCTCGTTTCCGTGCGATATGAGTATGAGGGCATGTCGCACGAAGACTTTTTGTGCTGTAAACCCCTACCAACACGAACTACAGGAGAACTACATTATAACATATGTGTGTAATGAGCAGGGTTGCAAACTTTCACGCATTGAGCGTGAGACACACGCATTTGACCGTCTTCACACGCCACACATCCGATTTCTCAAGCCGACAAAAAAAATCTAGTTTATTTACCTCTGATCCACATCTATGATTCAATGAGTTACTAGTTCGCTCTGGCACCAACCACCGCGATATAATACTTATCTTGTGTCCATTTTACATCCTCCCGGTAACAATTTGCGTTCGCTAACCCCCCGTCAACAACTTAAACTCGCCAAACAGCTTTTTCTTTTTTTTTTTTTTTTTTTGGGGGGGGGGGGTGTGGTGGTACGTGGAGGTTTTTCGTTTGACAGTTGGTGGTACTTTGTGTAAAAAGTTTGAGAACCACTGGTCTAGTGTAAATAATCAAGAATCAAAAACTACTGTGACAAGGCAGTAAATACAAACTCAGAGTAGGAGCAGTCCCACAGTAGCTCTGAAAGGTGCGCAGTGCTTCTAGTGGCTGCTGCTCTAGGCTGCTCACATAACATGTGCAACCCCGTTCATCCTAGCCCGCGCGTAGCACGGAGACAGTAACGCACGTCACCTGCACTCTATGATTACTGAGGGGTTTGACACATTAAGACATAAAAACAAACAAGTTAAGTAGCAGATCATTATTCACATGTTATTAATTGGACATTACAAATATCTAGCTGAAGCCTGATGGTCATTATACTTTCAAATTTTATTTCCATTAGGCAAACTATGATTTGTAAATGCCAAATAAAAATATGCAGATGTAAATCCTCAGAGTCAGTGCATTTTCTACAACAATGAATGTAATTAACATATCCTTTAAAACAAGGCTAGAGTGTAGTGGAGTACAAATGCCTCATTACTGGAGCCACTTTAATGTGTCTCTATGTGTCTGACATTAATAAAATCATATCAGAATGGTCCCCACGGAAGAGAATCATGTGGTAAAACACCAGCTTCAGCACAGAATATACAGATAAAGGTTGAAAAAGATATTACTTCAGACTTCACTTTTTAGTTTGACTGCATCTATAAACTGCATATTTAAAGTTGAATAGATGAGCTGATATTTAAGTACAGATATTGACATTTCATACATGTTCTCCCCTAATAATTACATATATACCGGTAATTAAGGCAATTTAATATTATTTACTTTGATGTATATGTTTAGTATTGTCAACCAAGGTGGGTATTTAATGTTTTGTATATGGCTCGAGTAGAGGGTAACTTCATCCTTTGTTCACGTTTTTAGGAAGTATATGGTCTAAGGCATGAGTGTTACGTTAATAGGTGTGGTAGTGAACATTTATTTTATAAATCATAATGCAACATTAGTCAATCCAGCCCTACAAAGAAAATTCAAGTAACATCAAACGGATTTACAGTGGTTGTCAATGCACTAGCACCATCTAGTGCTCAATTATCTTTATCGTCCATCAATCTTAAAAGCTCTATAAACAAATGGAACACAAATATTTAGTGCCTGACTGCATAACCTTTCATATACAACCAAAGGATCGTGTTATCATGAATAGGATTTTCTTCTTACAGATTATTACATTGCATATTCTAGTCACAGCACATTAATGCTGTCCATAATAAATCGATAGAAAAATAGGTAATGCACGTTTGAATAGAACAGAAGGTTATTGTGCACGTTCAGTAGCTACATTACCTAAATGACATATACAGTGATGGTCACATCTGTGTGTAGGAAGACGTCTTCAATCATCACAGACACTTTCTTCCAATTCAAGCCATCCAAGCCACAACCAATCCTAAATTAACAAAGGAATAGTGACTACAAAATGCCAAACATTTGTAATGTATGCAAGATTCAGATGCTGAATGCATTTGCAAAATGCATGAATGGGTCCTACCGAGGCATTGATACGCTGGTGACGCCATTGTCTAAGCAATGGGCTCTCATTGCCTCCAGACTTTGTCTTAGTGTTTCATAGGTGGGCTTGTGGTTGTACCTTTTCTTTGTAATCTGATAAACAGAGGGGAAAACATTATACTGTATACAGTTTTAACAAAAAAGTTTAAAGCATTCGTTCTGAGCCTCAAAAACAAACAATATTGATGTTTGGTACCAGCCCAAGTTACAAATTATGCTGTTTAACCCAGTAAATAATAAAGAGCAGTAAATAAATCACCGTTTTCTCACCAGATAATAAACAAATCGGTCAAATATCTTAAGCACAGCACATTCCCCTGTTTTTTTCTCTGTGAGAACAGAAGATAGTGAAGAATGAGAATGGTTAAAATAAGACAACTCCCCAGGCGTGTTCCAAAAGTCAGTGTCGCTGTAAATACTGTACAGGCTCTACACTGGTGATATGACACCCACTTTGCGCCAGGAGCTCCTGTACTCTTCCAAACGTCTTTTTGAAGTGCACGGCGATGCCTGCTCCCATGCGGCAGTCCTCACTGACACAGTGCGCCAGCGAGTGTGAGGCAGGACAGGAGAACAGGTCTCCCTTCACATACGTCAACTTACTGCCCACACCTGTAGACTGGGAGGGGGGACATCACTGCTTTACAAAACACCACGTGCTACGAGCCTAGGATATCAAGGACAGCTTTTATAGGAAGGTCACGTAATGTTATATTGACATTCTCAAATCCTAGATAGCGTCTTCCAGATACTGAAAATGAAAACGTGAGGACACAGGACATCTAAGATGAACTAATTTAGTCCGTCAGAACATAAACGAAGCCTACTTTTAAAACTACAGAAAGGTTGCGCGTATACAAGGCAAAAACTACACATTTAAGCCTGAGCGTTACAACACATATTCCCTATACACGTCTTATAAATCATCTAATGCTACCTTAAAGTCTGGATTCAGTGCCATTAGCTGAGGTTGTAAGTTAGTACCTCATATTTGAACGGAGCTAGCGCTTCACCATCTTCAGTTGACCTGGGCTCTTCAGACATCTGAGCGACAGCCAGGCCAACCACATACATACACATTAGTTTATACACGTACACTTCATCGAATAGGACCTCTGAAACGCAGGACTGTAGCCAAACACAACCACCTTTTAATAAACTAGCTAGATAGCTGCTAAAATATCTTGTCTGTTATGTAGGTGTATGATTTGTGGGGTGTTGCAGTCATTGTGTAAGCTAACGCTAACTAAACTAACTTAGCTAAGTCAGTGACATGAGTTGTTAGCTCTCTGTATGAGACGGAGCTAGAATAGATAATTAGCTGTGTAGCTACATATTTAGCCAGTTAAGTATCTACTACTACGGAAAAGTGTACTGCCTGCCCGGCAAAAGATTTCATGATACACAAAATGCCCTTACTTTGTAATAATTCTTCAAATAATTGAAATAGCAATGCGCATATGACTATGCATCCACATGCAACGTGTGCATGTTTGATCTAAACATAATAGGTTAGCCAAGTTCTAAGGGGAAAAAGCTACGGATATGTAGGCACTCGCAGCACAACTGCCACCTGTCGCAAGGAAGAATAAGTACACGTACTTGATTTTCTAATTTTATTTATTTGTTTTATTTATGTTTGAGTCGTTGCTGAGCAGGAGCACGAAGAGGTGATGCGCCTTATTGATTATGTTGCAGTAGAATAATACAGTATATGAAGGGCTTGCTTCTCCACTGAAGGATTTTATACTGGCAGGGGCCAGGAGCTCACCTCTTCCCACCACTGCCTCCACTGAAGACCATTCAATAACAATAGTGTTATTGACAATAGTGTTATTGGCAATAGTGTTATTGAATGGTCTTCAGTGGTGGTTTTTATAAAAAATACTTGAGTTGATGCAGCCTATCCATCATGTTTATTTTTCAGTTTTTTATATTAGTCATACTCAATATTTTACTGATATCAATATTAAAAACCAGCTGTTCTTATTCAAAAGAGAAATAATATTAACAGGTTTCATGTTTGAACTAAGCACAATGTAGATATATTTTCATGTAAAAACACACAAAAAACTGAGTAGTTCTACTTACGTAAGTTCTACTTAAGTAATTCTTAATGAAACTTTAAAATTCAACTGCACCTCACCAGCAGTTTACACTCGTATTCCAAAAACAAATGGGATGAAATACATTGAAATGGAAAAGTAAAGAATGCCACATTGGAAGCTGTGCAGAGGAACAAGGAGAAAGGGCATAAGAGACAGCAAAGCCCTGCGCATCTTCCTCTACTGGGAAAAGTTGATTTATCCTTGGGGGAAAAGGGCTTAGGATTCCCTTTGTAATAATTCTGCAGCTCCTCTCCATCGTGTCCCTCTGAACCTGTGGTGTTTGTGGCGAATCACAAACTGTGAATCAGAGGCGCAGGTCCAGGGCAGCGATGTGTGTGACGCCGTCTCAGAAGTTGGTGCTCCGATGGCGCTGCTCGTTGATCCAGTCTCCAGGGTTCACGTCCATCTGAAGCATCTTCATGACCCACTTGTCCCGCCGTGCACCATCTACAAACTCATCCAGAGAGAGCTCCCCTGTAGGAGCAGGACTCATCATCATTTGCCCTTTAAACACCAGGAGCAAAGCCAGCGAGGAGAGGGCGCCTTCCAGTAGAGATACGACCTGAAGACCTCCTGCTCATCAGGGTTTAGTTCCAACCCCAATCTAACACCCAATTCAGTTAGTCAAGGCATTACTAGTCGAAGCCTAATTATTTTTGTTTATTATGTTTGTTATAAGTGTGATAGGTTTGCGAGACTAGATTCGAGGACCTATGGTGTACAGTGAGTTTATTGAAGTCTTTGCTGCTGTGTGCATTTGTGTGGTGGTGTTGTGTATATGAGCTAACCATCTCCATTCTCATCCACCAGCTCAAAGATCCGGTCCACCACCTGGTCTGGGGAAAGCAGGTTACACTCCTCATCTAACTCCCCATGGCACGCCTTTTTCATCCGGTAGATTGACTACAAAAATCAGAGTGAACATTATAAACGAAGGATCCCCAAAAAAAGAAGGCATTGCAGAGCTATTTCATTTTCTGTTTATATCTATAGAAATTGCTTTGTAAATTCTTTGTAAAGATATTTAAAAATAAATCATTAACTTAACATGTTAGAATGACATAACTTGTTGTATTTAATTAATTGTTTGTATAATTGTCTATTCACACACACACACACACACACACACACACACACACACACACACACACACACACACATACACACATATATATATAATTCACGGCTTAACTGCTATAATTACCAGGCATTGCAGTCATAGAGGTCAAATGGATAATCCGACTCTCTTTTTAATATGTCAGTGAAACAGTGTCTGCAGCATAACTCTGGCCATAACTGGGTCAGTAACTAGTGAATTAATCCTCTAGCTGAAAATAAGATTTGGATCTTCAATTTAAGTTCAAGTTAAGGTGAAATTCTATGCCATGTCTGAGCCAGTCCGATCAAATAAATGATAAGGAGACATGAGATGATTACCTCCACGATCTCCTTTAGTTCTGTTTTGTCGATGCAGCCACTTCCATCTTTATCATACATCTTAAAGGTCCATTTCAGCTTATGTTCCAGCTTGCCTCTCAGTACCAGGTTCAAAGCTGCAACGTATTCTAGGAAATCAATAGTGTTGTCCTGTGGAGAGAGAAGACACAGAAAGTCATAAGACAGGAACACCGGTGCTATAAAATAATAAACTCTGTAAAACGTAGAAAGTTTGATCCACTATCAAAACTTAAAAAAAAAGTATGCATCACTCACCCCGTTTTTATCAAATGCACGAAACATGTTGTCTATGTAGTCAGCGGCCTCTTGGTTGTCAGTCACTCCAAAGAAGCTCTTGAACTCATGCTTGAAGAGAGTCCCACTGGGGCATTCCACCACAAACTTCTTATACCATTCCTGGAGTTCAGCAACGTCGATCTCCTTATCGTCCGACTCCTCACTCAGCCGTTGCCCCATGTCACCTGTGGCTATGAAACGTGTGGGATCCCTCCCCTCAACCACACACGTCCTCACATTTGAAAGCCCTGTACCAGTAACACTCCACAGATCAACTCCCAACTGGAGACACAGCTTCTCCCGCGTTGTGCACGCAGTTTAAAACAACTGTGGAGTTTCCCGTCAGACAAATGTAAAAGTGGTACCTCACCCTTGCGATGCTTAAGCCCTGTTGCCTCAGGGTCTGACTGTTTTGGACCACACGACAGCGAGGATTATTCACATCAACATGTCTGACTCAATTAGGTCAGAGCGAGATCAACACAAGCTTTGTTATAGGACATCATTTACTATGCAGAACATTATATATTCATAGCAGTCCTCTGGGGAAGAGCCGAGTGATTAGATATGTTTAGAAGTATACTAAGATCTGATAGTCCTCACCATACCTTTATCACTGTTCTTGAAATGTAGTAGATTGATATCCGTTTCAACGTCAGGTTTTTTTTAAACGTTACATCAATAACTAATAACTACAATATGATAGTAAACAACTTAATGTAACACTTCTTAAAAATAGGGTCTAGTTAGTATGACTAAGAATCATCATCCTTGAATACCTAGACAATTCCTAAGGAACACTATATGCATGGATATGAAGCCCTCAGTCCTGAGTTGGTTAATACACTGCAAACAGCTATGCTGGGGTATTCCACACTGGTTGCGCCCATATAGTATGATGGCTGTGGGTGCATAGCGCCCCAGTGACTCAGTACTGAGAGACATTCCTTCAACTGGAGCCTTCACATATTGAAGGGAACTGAGAATATTGGAACACACCAGAGAGAATGGTATTATATTGATAAGGTGTGTGATCGGTGGGTAGCTGACGTAATAAACTGCAACAGTATACCGCACTGTTGCTGGATAATAGTGTAAAACATCAGAAGAGAAATGGAGCAGTGCCAGGTTGTCTAATAATAGTGCACTATCGAAACATGCAGGTGATAATACAGAAACACACGTGAGGGTTCCTGTTCAGTAGATTACAGCAGTTAATGCAGAAATGCACAGGCTTGTGTGTGTCTGTTATATATTGTATTGTAACATATTTTATCTGATACATAATGTGCTGACTATTTATTTCAGAGGGATAAGCTCTCCTGCTCTAGAGGTGTCATGGCTGTCCCAGATGTCATTATCGAATGCTGTCACTTGATTACTCTTCCGTGATACTGGTAGAAATAGAAAATATGTCTTAATGGTTTGTCTCAAAAGCTACAGCAGTTTTACCAATCACTATTACACTGTGTAAAACTGCTATGCTAAAAATGTCGAAATGCTACATTTTCGTTATCTTTTTCTGATTACGTTAGGTGTTATTTTGAATCCCCCCTCCCCATCACAGCTGCCCAGTTTTCAATTTTCTAAGTAAATAATCGCTCTGTGCATTTCCCCCTGTGCATTAGTCCCTGATGAATTATCTGTGATTTGTAATATCAGTCGTGCTAATGGTCTGTTCAGCTCAGAGCAGCTAATGTTTGTGAGTCACGGCTGGTTCACAAATAGCGTCCGCTTTGCTTTCTAATTCATCACTAAATAATTAGTGCAATATAAATACGAGGGGCTGAAACTGATATATACATACATTAAGTCACATTTAAATGAGGTTTTATTAATTAATTTTTTTTGGAGGTATAAGATTCTAACAGTACTCAGTCTTTATATTCCCCATGATGTAATGTCTGAAGATGTCCCTAGATGTCAGTGCATCATAAGACACATTACAGAACAATGTGTGGCTGCGTTACTGTAGCTGGGTTTGGCTTTGTTATTGTTTTTGCCTTGTGCCTGTAAAGGATTTCCATGGGAAGGAGCTTGTAATAGGTATTAACCTGTGTGAAAGTGGCATGATCATAATATGCTTACATCTCCAACTTATCCTTATTGCTTGACCTGTTATGTCTCGCTGCAAGCCACCTGGCGTGACGCCAGACACTGGGTGGCATAAATCAGTTATGACAAACCCACAGTGGCAGCCTTTGCTGTTCGCTGCTCATGATTTTGAGAAAACATGAAATGTCACAGGCAGTTGCCAGGGTAGTGAATGACAACACATCGCCCCAAATCCCCACCACCACTCCACCCCTAATGAAGGGGTGGTGTTAAATGTTCAAGACCCCGGTAACCTCTTTATGAATGACCCAATGTACAAGTTCTGATGATGTAGATCGTGCAGCCTGTCCCTAATGAAGGGACCGTTAGGAAAGCTCAGCACTGATCCAGGGTTCATTTCAACACCTTGGTTATCATTCAATATAGTGCTATTTAAAGGTCAGCACTTGGTAACAGAAATAAGGGAGTGTGCTAGGAAACAAGCCCACAGTATCAGACCAAGTCAATGCACTTAGTTCATCAGTGACCTCTGACACAGTTTAAGGGACCAGGCTGTTATAAAAGCCATTGGGTGGCTTGATGCTGGAGTCTGTATTGTAGTTAATGCCATAAAGGCAGTGAAAGTGGTGTTGTGTGGAAAAATAAACCCACATGGTAAGGACTTGTCATGTGTGGAGTGTATGGCTACCCCACCATTCCATTCACCTGTTAATACAGCCCTCACTTTAAATCACATAGACTTATCAGCTAGATCAGCTTTTACATGTTTTCATTTAGATACCCACTGGACCACGGAGTCATAAATCAAAGCAGTAACAGGGGTGAGGCAGCAAGACAAAAGGGAGGGGAAAGAACGTCCCGCCCCTCCTGCAGGAGGCCATGGCGACATTTGAAGATGTTTTGTTGGCTTCTAGTTCATCTATAATGGATGGTGGTGACATTTGAGCGCAATCCATTTTGTCGCTTTTCTTCACGCCAGGAAAGATGCATGCACGATCCAGGGCACGTGGTGGGGCTGATGTCACATTCCACTACTGTATGGGGGCAAAGACAGAGGCAAAGACAGCAGGGTTTGGACAGCGATGCTCAAATAGTTTATTCGAGAAGTCATAGTTAGAGGCACTACCTCACATATATAGGCACTGAACTACTGGACCGGAGCGGCTGGCACGAGCCCGCGTGAACCCGTGTTTGTCCCAGAGCACTGTCAGCAACCATGCCAGTCTGAGTGAAGGATTCTGTGTGATATGCTGTTATAATCTGCACTTAGGAGCAAAGGGGTCTTATTTGGTGCAACAGCGGTGTGTGGCTGAAGCGTTGGGACATATTCTGGAGTACCGTGGGGGACTTGCTCAAGCTTTTTGCTCTTTCTTTTGGAACCCATAATAGGTTATGCAATCTATAAGGAATATTCAACACTAGGGCAGTTCTCTACAAATTGGCGAAAATTTGCTTAACTTTCAATCAAAATTCTGAATGTCGACATCATAATACGCTTGATCATTATGAAGCTACATCAGGATGTTGCAGCTTCTCTGCATGATCTCAAACCTGCATGATCTCAAACATGCATGGCCATAGTCCCACAGTCATGATAAACTGCTCCAGCAGAGACAGGCCATAAAGCTTTGTCCCTCTGCACAAATACAAATCAATGCCTCTGACTTGAGAATTTCTGTGGTTTCTAAACAGTCACGAGAGACACCAGTTTGGGCTGTTTCATTTTAAAATAGCTTCAAATTGGTGGAGGAGTATTACCATGCTGGGAACTGGCATAGCAATGTGACCCTGGTGAGAATCTGGAGATCAGTGATAACATGGTAGCCCCTCACCATCAGCCTTTGTTCATTTGCAGAATTCGTGACAAGAAAAAGCCACCAGAAGCAGTCGTTTCTATTATTAGATCTGTTACACCCTGGTTCATTCTGTGCAGGGTGGATTCAGGTCCTACGGGGCTCCTAACATTTCTGGTGTTCATTGGAACGCTGGAACACTGCGGGACCTCGCCCCCCCCCCCCCCCCCCTACCCCCCCCCCACCGGGCAGCCGGCCACGGCCACAGACTGTCTCTGCTCGTCATCTTCAAGCTTCATCCCGTGATAAACACAGGTCTCCAACTGCATTTCTCATGTGAGAGGTGTGAACATGGCAAAAATTCTGTCACAGGCACAAATGCGGAGAAGGAAACCGCTCTGTGCTGTGAGACCGTGGCGGTGTGTTTCATATACCCTTTCGTACGCAACTGCTGAAACGGGTCCTAACCGTATCTGCTGCACTCTGGTTTATGCAGCAGGGTCTTTTTTTTGTCTAGTTGTTGTTTGATTGAGCTCCTCTTTGGCAGGTTGTCAGAGCAGAAGGCACAGACTTAGCTGTGCTCTGAAACATAGCATCAGCAGTGCATCCTGGAACCCGTCGACGGCCGCCAGCTCGTACCATCTGCAACTGCACACCAATTACAAACGTCAAAACACAGCGTCACAGAAAAAGGACAAATCCTGCACCACGGCTCTGTAGAAAAGGGGCGGACCGTGACAACCTGTTACCTCATAGATGAACAAAACCAACAGGTAGACCAACAGAACACAAAAGCACTGGGAAAACGGTTCACCACCAAACTAGGGGTTCACCACCAGGAAATATCCATGATATAGATCAACCAAAATCACAGCAACACAATTGCAACTGAAGGTCTATGTGATCTTTATACCCTCTGACCCTCTTTAGAAATGCACAAAAAAAGTGGGGGCATATAATCCAATCTTGAAGCGGTAATCTAGCAAAATCAAATAGTAAAAATATTTATGAAATGCGAAAGTTTGATTTCATTCAATATCAAGACGTCTGGAAATTCGGGTTCTCTAAAACCTGAAGCTCAGAAAGTAGGTCATATTGCTCCTACTGTGGATGTGCAGTACCTCCTTTCTTTAAAATGCCTGATCTAAGAACAAACTCTTGGCAGATTAAAAGAACTGGCCTGGTCTTGGCTCTCTAAGATGTGACTGTAATATATGTGTGTTGACAATAGTGCACTGCAGTGCTTTGCACCGATGATGAATCGTGTCATGTCTGTCCCCTATGTGTATAAAAAGAGGTATATTTCTCTCGGCATCCTCTGGGTTAATCGAAAGCCCGGGGGCTGTTGTGAACTGTCAGAAGAGCCTCTGTCATGTCTTTGAGCCACTATTCGAGAGGTGGGCGGGGCTACAAGCGCATTTGAGCTCATAGGACGGCGGGACGCGCGCTGGTACAGAGGGGCGACAAAAATGAACAGCCTTGTTTTCTGGGGGTGGGATGGTGGGGGGGGGGGGGGGGGGGGCGCATGCTCAGCGTCGGAGAAGCACGTGTGGGCGGGGCCTCCCCTCCCCTCCCCTCCCCTCCTGCGCGGTTGCTCGCGGCTACACATTCCCTCCCCCCGTCCACCCGTCGTCACCCAGCACGTCTGCTGAGCCGCGCTGGGAGAGACTGCTTGCAGTCAGCGGAGTATCACAGTCGTATCATTAGGGAGGTGTAAATCTAAACAAACAAGGCATGCTGCATGTGTGCATGTGTGTGTGTGTGTGTGTGAACCCTGCGCTCTTTGATCCCTCGTGCTAGTGGCCAGGGTGCGTGTCGAGTCCTTCTGTGTGTGGACCCGCACACACAGACGACTGAGAGACATCAGAACACCCTAGAGACAGTCTAAATATGAGAATATGAATATGTATAAATGTCTTATTACTGAGACAGGCACCAGGCCCACTGATATTGGCAGGCCGACAGACCATCAGAGACCTGCCCATGATATAATCAGCATGACAGACACACCACAGGTGTTACTGCAGCCCTTTCTTCCACCCTCCACGTCCGTACGCGAGCACTACGCTCCCAGAATGCCCCCTGGTCCCACCAATGACCCTGAACCCCAATGCTGTCATTTAGCATCTGGACTCTCTGATGGATGAACACGATGACCTCATGTTGGTGTCAACTCATCCATGGCAGAGACTCTGAACACCACAGGAGCACCAATCAGGCGTAGGCTGATGCAGCGAGGCGGGATTATCAGCGTGGCGTGGGCGGAGATCACCTAAGGGGACTATGTTCCGATCTGAACTGCGGGGCGGTGTCCTCCTTTGGCAGCATCCGCCAGGGTGTGCCTCTGAAGGACAGCTCCCGTCTCTCAGCGGGGACAGGTAGGCTGGGTCCCGCCGCAAACACG
>NC_135231.1:1022657-1030157 GCF_052324685.1 Brachyhypopomus gauderio | reverse complement strand
TGTAGAGTTTGGGGTGTGTCCTGGTGTAGAGTGTGGGGTGTGTACCCTGGTGTAGAGTGTGGGGTGTACCCTGGTGTAGAGTGTGGGGTGTACACTGGTATAGAGTGTGTGGTGTGTACCCTGGTGTAGAGTGTGGGGTGTGTACCCTGGTGTAGAGTGTGGGGTGTGTACCCTGGTGTAGAGTGTGTGGTGTGTACCCTGGTGTAGAGTGTAGGGTGTACCCTGGTGTAGAGTGTGGGGTGTGTCCTGGTGTAGAGTGTGGGGTGTGTCCTGGTGTAGAGTGTGGGGTGTGTACCCTGGTGTAGAGTGTGGGGTGTGTCCTGGTGTAGAGTGTGGGGTGTGTACCCTGGTGTAGAGTGTGGGGTGTACCCTGGTGTAGAGTGTGGGGTGTACACTGGTATAGAGTGTGTGGTGTGTACCCTGGTGTAGAGTGTGGGGTGTGTACCCTGGTGTAGAGTGTGGGGTGTACACTGGTATAGAGTGTGTGGTGTGTACCCTGGTGTAGAGTGTGGGGTGTGTACCCTGGTGTAGAGTGTGGGGTGTACCCTGGTGTAGAGTGTGGGGTGTGTACCCTGGTGTAGAGTGTGTGGTGTGTACCCTGGTGTAGAGTGTGTGGTGTGTACCCTGGTGTAGTGTGGGGTGTATCCTGGTGTAGAGTGTAGGGCGTACCCTGGTGTAGAGTGTGGGGTGTACCCTGGTGTAGAGTGTGGGGTGTGTACCCTGGTGTAGTGTGGGGTGTATCCTGGTGTAGAGTGTAGGGCGTACCCTGGTGTAGAGTGTGGGGTGTGTACCCTGGTGTAGTGTGTGGGGTGTGTCCTGGTGTAGAGTGTGGGGTGTGTACCCTGGTGTAGAGTGTGGGGTGTGTCCTGGTGTAGAGTGTGGGGTGTGTACCCTGGTGTAGAGTGTGGGGTGTACCCTGGTGTAGAGTGTGGGGTGTACACTGGTATAGAGTGTGTGGTGTGTACCCTGGTGTAGAGTGTGGGGTGTGTACCCTGGTGTAGAGTGTGGGGTGTACACTGGTATAGAGTGTGTGGTGTGTACCCTGGTGTAGAGTGTGGGGTGTACCCTGGTGTAGAGTGTGTGGTGTGTACCCTGGTGTAGAGTGTGTGGTGTGTACCCTGGTGTAGAGTGTGTGGTGTGTACCCTGGTGTAGAGTGTGGGGCCAGAGATTTCCCCTCTCCCTCCAAGTGCATTGTGCAGCCTTCATCTATACCAGGGGTACTCAAATAGAAATGATGACGGGCCACATTTTATTTTTTCAATCACTGAAGGGACCTGTTATTTGGGGGGGGGGGGGGGACGTAAACTGTCGAATGTAAACTGTCGACGGGGGGGGGAGGTGGCGAATGCATTTGGGCGTCTGCTACCTGTTAGTTGTTGCCATAGAGGCAATCCCCAGTATCGTCTTGAGATTGCGGTGCGCGATTTCAAAATAAGAGCGGATAGCGCAATTGAAAAAAAAGATTCCTAAAAAAAAAAACCCTTTTCAAAACCCGCGGGCCGCTATTTGAGTATGGGGGATCTATG
This sequence comes from Brachyhypopomus gauderio, assembly GCF_052324685.1. Lineage (NCBI taxonomy): Eukaryota > Metazoa > Chordata > Actinopteri > Gymnotiformes > Hypopomidae > Brachyhypopomus > Brachyhypopomus gauderio. The sequence goes on along the minus strand of NC_135231.1, from coordinate 1,028,630 downwards.
CTATTTAGTCCAATTCTCACATGTTAAAAAAGAGGCACTAATACAACAGTGGTACTTTACCGGTTGAAGCTAGAAAGAGCTGATTATTATTTATTCACCATTCCATTCCACAGCATCTCCCTTGTGAACACACACGCACATGCGTGTGCCCATAACCTAAGTACCACAAAGTGCCCCAATGCAGCAGTTCAATTAGTGGACGCAAATACCTGGAGTGAAGAACTACACATGCCTTCTGTCCATTAGAGAGCTAATGCTTCTGTGACATAAAGGCTCTAAAAGCAGGAACCTTTGTAGCCAGAGGCAGAACACAATGATTTAAGCAGCATTCATCTAACAGGCAAAGCAGTTATCAATGTTTCGTCCCCTTTCTGTACCACCCCAATTCCCAATTTTTTATTTCAATTCCATCATTACCTTCTGCTTAAAAATGTTGCATTTGAACTCAAAAATGTTGCAATGAAACTCTCTTCCCTACAAATGTTCACAGCATTTTTGTCATTAGCAATCAAAACACTCAAGAAGGTGAGCTGACATCATACCATAACGCCCTACAGTGACTCTGGTAATGTATGATCAGTGTTGGGAACATTACTTTAAAAAAGTAATTAGTTATAGTTACTCACTACTTTTTCAAAAAAGTAACTGAGTTAGTAACTGAATTACTCTATAATAAAAGTAACTCGTTTTCACAGTCAGTTGTAATGAGTAGATCAGAAAGGTGTTTAACTTTTGATATTTATTGCACATCAACAGACCAGTGCAGGATAAAATCCTTTAAAATCCAAAATCTTTGTTAAAAAGATTTGTTTGTTACACTATATAAAGTGCATTTACATCTATCAAATGAAATAAAATTATCTCAATCTGAGTCAACTGGTTTGTTAACAACAGAAGTAAACTTAACAATAAAACCTCTATTCTTAATTAAATAAATCAAATACCCAGTCTGGTAGACATTCAGGAACTTCAAGTATTTTCTTAAATAATGTTTATTTCGCCACCTTTAAAATGTTAATTTTTCTTCGGCTTGCTCCTGACTCGCCATTTCTGCCTCTTCTCCGTTTGTGTCGTGTGTCACTGGTGTGCTTCGGCACGTGTGTAAAAACACTGGCTCTGATTGGTTACCATAACGCTGCCTTAGCCAATCGCTTTCTGACTTGTTAAGTTAAACAGGTGTTACACCGAGAACTGTGACCTATCGAGATCTGTTACTCCTCACTAGTCTGGGCAGGGGTCCGCTCACATTACTGTTAGTATATCAATATATAGTAACTCACCGCTTTTAATGACCAGTAATGTCAACAGCGTGGTAACGACAGGAAAAGTAATTATACTATCCCGTTACTGACAAAATGACGCCGTTACCTAATGCCGTTATTTTTAACGGCGTTATTCGCAACACTGTGTATGATACACTTACATAACCACTGGTCATCTACAGACTTAGTGAAGCAGAGGGACTAATTGAATTAGACTGTAGGGGTGAGCTTGGGCATTGAGGGATGTGGAGCAATTGCTGTAAAATGAGATCCATCTGAATGTTAATGGCACGGTAATTCTGAGGAGGTTTGTGGACCAGGAGGTAGACAGGTCTTTTAGTGAGTGTGTCCCTGTGCAGACAGAGAGCAGGCCATCTTGGAGGCAAACGTGTGCTGTGACCACCAGACCAAAGAGCTAGTTCTCGGGTATGACAGCCAGTACACACCTTCACCCATCTGACTGACAGTTCCCATTAGACAGCTCTCTCTTTCAGGATATGTCTGCGTGGCACTGAGCATATCCTGCGTGCCTCTCACTTCTCCACCTTCGTCCGCGGTCACACCCGATACTCCTCTCTGAGGAGTTCACCCGGGCTTTGCACCATGCCCTCACAGCCGTGGTGCTCACCAAAAAGAAGAGAGAATGAAATGTGGCCCTGTCAGTGAGGTCTCTCAATTTCTCAGCAGGGTAGGAACAATAAACATCTTTCTTTATGCTCCGTTTCCGAAACTTAAAACGTTTAAACTAAATCATGTCAGGATTAATCCATGATTTTGTAGAGGATCTACTTAGTCCTCTGTAAGCTTGAAAAACCTCTGACAGATGAAGAAAGAGGCAAGAAAGGGGACAGAGCGTCCTGAGAGGTTCTGAGCTGTGTGGCTTTGCCTCCTTCAGCTGTCCACTGAGGCCTCCAACGATCAAATCCATTAGCTAACTGACATAATGTGTGACCAGACTGTGACGAGTCAATCTCAGCCTTTCTCCCAATGGGCCTAATGGAATTTCTACTACTCTCAATATGCTGCATTATGCTAGTGTGCGCCACTGGGTAGCGTAGCAAACAGAAAAACCTTCTCCATGGCTGGTTTGATGAACAATGTGTTGGAGCAGTGGTTCTCAAACGTTTGGACCATGGTGGAGGTTTTGTCAGGAGGCTGTTTTAAATAGTAATGTTGTCTACTACCTTGACAACACGGCAGAAAAAAAAGATTTTGCTGCTTTTTAAGAACATGTCAGGATGTGTGACTATGCTGTGAGTGTCCTGTAATCATGAAAGGAGACTTATCAGGTTATTAAAAGCTGGAAGGGGAAGACTAGGAGAAGCGCTTCTATGCCAGGAACCACTAAACCATTGTGGTGATATTTACAATTAGAAATGATGTGGTTTGACCCATTGGAACACTCAGGAAGAACAGGAAGTGCCCCGTGACCTGTCAGACGTGAGGAAGGGAAGAAGGGGCGTGGCCAACAGATGGCCGCCTTTTCTCTCACTGGGGGAACAAGTTGAAACGGCAGTTTATCGCTGGCATGGGTACGTAGGGCCACGTAGGAAGTCAGGGCAGCCTGAAAAAATATCTGCAGCACATTGGCACGCTGGGTGGGGCGTGGTCAGTGGGTGGAAAAGACCCTTAGATCCACAGGGGTGAATAGATCTGCAGCAAGGTTTATAAATGTGTGTACTTTGCTCTTTAATTTAACCTTGGCGTCCTCCTCTTTGCAGCAGATCTCATGCAAGATTCATGCTGCTTCCTCACTCTGTTTATCTGACACCTGTCAGATCATACGACTTCAGATTTAGACTGCACGTCTGAACCGTGAAAGCAAAGAGCCTTAGTTAAGTTTATCTACTAAAACCAAAGGAAATGTAACATGTTTGTAGCACATTCACAAAACACTCACTAAAACTCGCAATTAAGTTTACATTCAGACTGTACAAATGATATTTGCACTGTAATCTGTACACGAACATCTAATATGTCCTTTTGATACCACTTTGAGGATCACAGTGCAGGCACATTAAGCTTTATTTTTATACTCAGCACTTTTGATGCCTCCCTGCTGCACTCGAACAGAATGCCATTACATAAAAACTACCTCTCTTTCGACCTCCCTTAGAGAGGTTTACTCAAGAATATGTGCCCTCTTTCCAGAAGCACAGATCGCTGACAAGCTGCCATATTCCTCTTACTATTATTAAAGCTCTGGAAGGAAACAGAAGAAGTCGATTTGCAATTGCTGCCATCTATTGTGAAGCACTTACTTATTGCCATGTGACAATTACGTACCTAGTGGTTTAATCATGGTGTCTAAGTTGACATTAAAAACAAAATTACAAGCACAGGCATTTATCAAGAGGGTAATTCCTGCATGGGTGGGATGTCAAGCTTTTTGCAAACATTGAGTTATTTGCGCAATATTAAAGCTCTGCATTAGGATTCTTACCCAGTCCCCCGGCGACAATCACGCGTCCTCCGAGACAGCCAGCCACAAAGTCTGCCCTCTTCTCCCTCATCCGAGAACCCCACGTGGGTTTCAGCCAGATGCCTAAACAGTATGGGACAAGGGCAAAGGTCAAATGCTATGAGAGGAGCGATGGCTAAAGGGGGCCCCCAACAACTTAAATATTCTTTATTTGCAACGTCCCTCGGGCAAGATGGCCGGGGTCCGTTTTGATAAAATGTGCCATGGTTTTAGCCGACAATCGGGGGAAATCTTTGCTGGCTCACACAAGTGTGTGTGTGTGTGTGTGTGTGTGTGTGTGTGTGTGTGTGTGTGTGTGTGTGTGTGTGTGTGTGTGTGTGTTCTGCGGAATGACCTCGTAATGACTGTAATAAAGGAAAACAAGCAAGAGAGGTGGAAAGGAGCCTGCCGCAGGGTCTTCTGTTCTCTCACCCATCGAGTCCATCCAGGACACAGAAGATCTCTGTGCAGCGCTGTCTGCCCACACGTCTGTCTGTCCGTCTGTCTGTCTGCCTGTCTGTCTGTCAGGTGTAGTCTGAGGCTTCAATATGAGACGGCCTTTGGCACTGACACCATACTGTCACTTGATTCTAATTGGCTAACGCCCACTAAGTTCCACTATGTCTTTTTCTCTGTGAGGGACACTTCTTCTGTCCAGATGGGGACATTTCCTCTGCATGTATCTTTCTCCAGTGTCAGCTGACATGTATCCATTTTGGATGTCTAACCCATCTCTCTACCATCTATAAAAGCCTCTTCCTGTGTTACTGTCTCCCACATTAGATAGAAGAGGAACACCTGGGATCTCACTTATATACAACAGTCAACAAAACCTTTTCAGATGCTGCCTGCCTCAAAACATTAAACAACTTAGATCTGGAACATCTTTCCTGTCTCTCTCCCTCTTCCACTCCTCTTCTTTGCCTGTCTCTCTCTAGGTTTGCAATGAAAGCCTGTTTAACATTCCACCTCCTCTCTATGGTAACAGGAGAAACAGGGATTGATGTGCTTCACATGGGTGTGATGAGTCAACAGCCCACTGAGACAAGACCCCTGGCAGACAGCGCATTCTGGGGACCCATGCTGTGTTCAGAGTCTCTCTCCCTACGTCTTTTTCTAGCTGTCTCTCTGTCTCTGTCCCTCATTGGAAATCTTTCAAATGCAGTTGTTCTGAAAAAAAAACATAAAGGATTCTGCAAATGGTCATGCTCAATTACAAAACTAATTGTTCTTGATGCAAAAGCTCTTAGTGGTAATTGTTGCTGGGTGTTTCACCTCTGTAAGGCACCAGCCCATGGGCACCATGGCCAGTGAAGAAAAGACTCAAAGGTTCCTAATCACAAGCTAAATGCTCCTCTCTGGGTTCCATCTCAGTGGCCAAGGGCTATTAACAACTTCCGTGATTCAATTCAAATTCTTTCTGAGCCTACAGGCAGTTCCACTCATTACCACATGGCTTGAAACACACTCCTCGAGGTGATGGAGCTCACTGCACCCACAACGCCCTCCACACGCGACATTATGCAGCGTAATCCACTATGCATGTAGATTATACAGTGTGTGTGGGGGACATGAATGACTGTGGACAAGGTTGCAACTACATACTTTCTGAGGTGTATGCAAACATACTGTCGGCGCCCCCCGCACTCCACCCCCCACCCCCACCAACTCGACAAATAATTTTCCAGCATCAATTTGGCGCCCCCTCTAGTGCAGCGCCCCTATGGGTCGCATACGCTGCATACCCCCTTTTTGGGCCACTGACTGGAAATGTATTCATAATAGTACGAACGCAATTAATAACAAATATTTAATTCCTAACTTCGTTATGGAATATGTGATGTCTTAATCTGTTACCAATTCACTGTATTTATAAAAGCTTGTAATTAATAATTAAAGGCTGTAATGAATTCTGAGATTAACTATGACGTATAAATAAAGCCCCTCTACTTTTAACTCTGAGTTAAAGAGGACTAGACAGTCTCATCTTTACAATTATTATCAGAAATATCAACAATGACTTCACTCCATCACAGCTGACGAGACAACGGCAGAGTCATTTTCAAACAGGAGCCGTTGGAGTGCGCCTATTCAGTCAAGTAACAATACACACCACTTTCACGTCAAATGAAACATCCATTTCTCTTACACCTAGAATCAAGTGTTCTACAGTACTTTTAGCATTGAACTCTTCATGTCTATGAATCCCATGAATCAGTTGTTATTGTCAAATATGTTTATTTGTAAAGC
>NC_135231.1:1007657-1015157 GCF_052324685.1 Brachyhypopomus gauderio | reverse complement strand
CTGTCTCTGGGCCGAAAGCCTCCCTGCTGATAAAGACCGCTTTACTTCGGCTTAAATGGCAACACCTTCCTCTGAAAGCACAACAGAGACAAAGTTAACTAACAGGCCTCAGAATCTGGGCGGCTTTTATTTATTTTTTATTGATTTCCTTATGATTTCTCATTTCAGCCGTTCACTCTCCTGAATGAGCTTACAGGGCACACACAGAATCTGGAAAGGGTTAACGTTAGTGGACTGAAATGTGTTATGAGCCGAGGGGTTTGGTGCAAACCTCCTATCAATAGCAGTGATCACTGGGGACAGCATCCATGCACGCACACATACGCGCACACACATATACACACACACAAACACAAACACACACACACACACACACACACACACACACACACACACACACACACACACACTCAGCATTACAGAATTGAAAAGGCAGAGATAAGAGAAAGCTGACACACATTTCACTGTGATAAGAGCCAGTGGTGTGCTTGGTGCCTCTCTTTATGTGAACTCTGGAGCAGTGAAGCAATCCAGCCCAATGAACCATAACCACCAGGGTAGCGATCCTGCCCCACGGTCCATCACCTACCAGGGTAGCGATCCTGCCCCATGGTCCATCACCTACCAGGGTAGCGATCCTGCCCCACGCAGAAATCGTGCCACACTGTCTCTGCCTCGCTAGGGCAGAAACTCTCAGCAGAGCACGACTCTTGTGCACGTAGCAAATGACAACTGAATTAACCATGACAACAGGCTCAGGATAACAGCAGGAAACACTCTGATCCAGGGAGCGGTGTGAATGAGAAGTCACAATGACATTCCTGTGAACGATGGCTATTGCACATCTGGCTTGCTGCACATAAAGATTAGTCCCAAACTAACCTCCTGACTTATTTACGTCAGGGTCAGGGTCCTTAATCTCCGATTTGCCTACAGAAATCAATTAGAGAGCTCTTAGCCAACTGCATGGCCAAGGGTTACGGAAAGGTGTAAAACCTTCGCTTGATTTGCTAGAGCCGCGTTCACTCCCCACTAAAGACTGAAGTGGTTGCACATTCACATCCTGCATGTGATGCTGCTGTCTGTGTCTGTGTGTCTCTGCAGAGGAGACTGAGTGTCGCTTCTGAACAGCATCAAGACCTCCAGGAGTGTGTGTTGTGTGTGTGTGTGTGTATGGGTGTATGTGTACATTTTGAGTGTGTGTGTATGTTCAAGTCTGTGCATGCGTGTGTTCATACACATGTTTACACTTGTGTATGTGTGTGTGTGTGTGTGTGTGTTTGGTTCTTACCTTGTTCGGGGTCGTACTCCTCCACGGTGGAGACGAAGTGGGGTCTGGAGTAGAAGTTGTGTGGGCCGGGCTGCTGCAGGCCGCCCAGGCTGAAGAAGGCTCGCTCAGTGGCGGTGCAGCTGGAGAAGGCCCTGCGGCTGGGGATGCACGGGTACCGCGTCCAGCTCTTCACCTCCAGGTCGAAGGCCTCGAAGGCCGTCACCGGCAGCTTGCCCTGACGCCCGCCTGACGCCCGGGAGAAGAGGGGCGTTTAAAGAGAGGTTACGGGATGGGGCTTTTCCTCACTGCCACAAGCTGTTGCACCATGCTGACGTGCGCGTGCCGTCGGTGACTGGAGTGAGAGGGTGTGTATTCTTGTGTTTGTGTGTTGGGGCGCATGCGTGAGTGTGTGTGTTTGTGCGTGTGTGTGTATACAGCTGTAAGCTGATAGAATCACATCTCCATTGCTTCATGTTGACTGTGTGTGTGTGTGTGTGTGTGTGTGTGTGTGTGTGTGAGAGACAGTGTATGATTACCACGTCTCTGTCACAGTGTCAGCCTCATTGTCACAGCTAAATTAAACCTCTTTTGTCTTCACTGACAATTTGAAGTGCTTTTCCATCATTCATACGCATATCATCTCTCCAGCACACTCCTTCTCTTACATACATGAATACACATGCTTGTGCACACTCGCGCACACTGGACCAGCCCAGCCGTCTGGGTTGGAGTGGAAGTGGGACGATCGTGCCGTGCTGTTTACGGATCGGTCACTGGATGGATCACCTGTAGCTCCACCAGTGGGAACCAGCAGGATCATTTAACTACCATGCCACATCCATTTTATCAGCCTCCGTCTCACAGCTTTGTAGGCCAGAAGCCGTATGTGTTAGTGCACGTGTGTGTTTGCGTGTGTGTGTGCGTGTGTGTGTAGCAGCTGGGTGTGTGTCTCTTGTGTGTGTATGTACAGCTGTGCAGATGTCGACCTTGTTTGCAGTTAGTTCGGTTCTCATGTGTGTGGTGTCGTGCAGTGCTGTGTGCTGATCTACGATGATAACCTTCACCAAACTCATCCTCTTGTGTGTGTGTGTGTGTGTGTGTGTGTGTGTGTGTGTGTGTGTGTGTTTGTGTATCTGAGTGTGTCCCTCTGTCACTGTATGGTCAGGAAGGAGAGTGCAACGCCCACACCCACAAGAGTACACCAAACACCACAGTGAACAGCACAGTGAACACCACAGTAAACAGCACAGTGAACAGCACAGTGAACAGCCTTATACTGTTCATAAACTGACATGTTTTCCTCCATGATTCTGTTCTACTCTTCTCTGTCCCCTCCTCTTTTCCACCTCTTCTCTTCCTCATTCTCCCTAACTTTCCTTCTATATATGCATGTGTCTGATCCGCACTGAACTCTGGTGCTGGTCCTAGCTACAGTGGGACAGAAAGCAAGGCAGTAGTGAAACACACACACACACACACACACACACACACACACACACACACACACACACACACACACACACACACACAGGAAAAATAACGACAGTCACAGTTCAACTGGAGATAAAAAAGGGGGGGAGAGAGAGAGAGAGAGAGAGAGAGAGAGGAACAGACAGAGAGAGAGAGACAGAAGCAGACAGGCTGCTCCATGTGGGATTACTATTCATGACTTCTTATGGTTCCTCTCTAATTAAACTTTTCTGGCTGCTGAGTTTGGAACTTTAAACCTTCTCTGACCATTAAGGAAGAAGACACCTCCATTAAAGAAGAAGGCAGTGTGAAGAGTGTGTGAAGAGAAGAGAGATGGAGAGGATAGACACAGACACGTATGACCGAGCATGTCTGTGTCCTGCCTCTGAGCTCCAAGGACAGACGGCCAGAGATAAACGGGCCATAAGCACACTTGTGGACACACACACACACGCACACACACACACACACACACACACACACACACACACACACACACACACACACACACACACACACACACACACACACACACACACACTTGTGCCCAGACTGTGAGACTCACCAGTGACTACATCAGAATGAAAGTCACAGTAAATGCTGGAATATGCTACAGAATGCAGCACGCGTTACACTCTACGCTAATGTGCCCGTTCATTAGCTAACGATGTCTGCTGGAAAAACTGTTTGTTGCCTGTCTCGACACCCCAGCTACGGCGTGTGCTGTCTCTCGTAAACGTGAGCAGTTTTCCGCCTTAGCTCGGCCATTGCTAAAACTCCACACTCTTGAGCTGGGCCACTCAATCACGGTCCCAAGACACAAGGAAGTGCAATATAAATTACCGGCAGCAGTGCAGACAGGAAACAAACAAGAACACTTGCGAAAAGCTTCATCATTAATAAGACCCAGTTGTCTGGCCAGTCGTCTGCCTCGGTCAGACAGCGGGCCACCTCCCCCAGACTCACGCTGGGAATGCTATTTTAGATGTCTTGGTTGGGTTTGTACAGGTGGGTGCGGGTATCGCCCGGGAGCGATATGTTATTGGGCATGTGACGACATGGCTGGGGGGGGGTGGGGTGGGGGGGTTGTGGGTCGTGCTCTATAGCAGGAAAGGTGTATCTGGTTTTGAAGGATATCAAAAAGAGTTTTAGTTGTTGTTTGTTGGAGTGAGCGTGTATGAGTGTGTGTGTGTGTGTGTGCTGTGTGTGTGTGTGTGTGTGTGTGTGTGTGTGTGTTTGAGCTCTCTATAACCTTTCCTCTACAGCTCGATGGTGTGAACTACAGCGGGGATAGAGACCCGGCACACTGACAACTTCACATCAACTGACTCACTTCTCTCTTTCACACACACAAATACTCACAGAGCCAGAGAGTGGTAATTAACTTCAACGAGGGGGCACGAGTTGTCTAATGGACATCTTGTGTACAGAGGAAGACCTGCTGTACCAACTGCCATTTTAGCTCTAATTGACTAGTGTGGTTACCAGGGGCGTTACCAGGGGTCAAAAACATTCTTAAATATATTTTTTAAATGTATATCTGACAAACAGTGCAGCAGGAGGAGAACACTGGGGCTGTTTCAGTGCTGACACATATTTTATATTTAAACAATGTATGTTGTCTGCAAATATGTGTAGTGATCTAATTAAAGCAGCACCCCTGGTCATGGCTGTAATGGTCTGCTCCATGTTTTTTACATGGTCACTGTGTGGAAGAAAATGGATGCAAGCAAACCAGTGGATTAGGATGTTCTTCAGATTGATTTACTGAGTGTTGAGACAGAAAAGTACAAAAAAGGTCCTCAGAGTGGAGCAGAGGAATGGAAATAAAAGAGGAAATCAGAAGATTTGTCACTGCACTCTCCGAAATTAATTCACATTTCTCATTGTGAATAGAGAGCTAGCGCACAGGCTCAGCAGACTGTACATAATGTGAGCGCTAATGTTGGTGCAGATTAGAGATGAACATTCCGACTCTTCAGTGAGACACATCAACTCGCTCAGCTCACCAATAAGAGCTCAGCTCACGGTGAAGTTTCACATGAGTGTACATCTGCACTGAGGGAGATACTGAGCCTAAACTATTCCACTTACAAAAAAAAAAAACCCAATCAGAACACTTAAAAGAGCTGGCATGAAGAATGACGCGTGACTGCAGACAACTGTGACAACTAGACACCCCACTGTGAAGCAGAACGAATGTGAGTGGAAGCCATAGGTGTGTGTGTGTGTGTGTGTGTGTGTGTGTGTGTGTGTGTGTGTGTGTGTGTGTGTGTGCGTGTGTGTGTGTGTGTGTATGTGTGTGTGTGTGTGTGTGTGTGTGTGTGTGTGTGTGTGTGTGTGTGCGTGTTGTGTGTGGGGTGTGGGGGGGGGGGGGGGGGGCGGGGGGGGGGGCACAACGTTTGGAAGGGGGGTCACATCTGTCTTTCACCTTGGGTTCCAAAATCATCAAATCCACCAATGGAAAGTGCAGCCTGTCTGCTGAAGACCACATTTCAGACGCTGATAATCAGCCTTGGCACTGCTTGAACAATTACCAGGTGCTATTATCCTGTCTGCCACTCCGCCTGAATATTGTGACACTGTCTAACATGAAATTCAGACACATTGTAATTATTCACTACACTAGAATAGGCCTCTGTATCTTTACACATGCATGCACTCTCATACACACACACACACACACACACACACACACACACACCATACATATATGCGTATATTTTGTATATATATATAAGAGAGAGACAGAGAGAGAGTTATTGGGACTACAGGACAGCACAGCAGCAGGGAACGTGATCAGACAATGTGTAGGTGGCCCATTCTCTTCCAGTCTCGGTGACAAGCTCGTTATGCGGCCTATCATGCAGATGACAGGCCGTAAAGGCCCTGCCTGGTGATCTTACTGGCTGGGAGGCAGTGGGTGGGCGGGCCTCACCGAGCACATAGATCTTGTTGCCACGCAGGAAGAGAGGCGGCTCCGTAGCGGGGCGGTGGGCATGGAGGCCAGGGAGAGCCACTGGTCCTTCAGTCGGCTCATAGACCCTCACCAGAGCCTGGGGACTGGGTGTCTGCTGCCATGCCTCCCAGCGCGTTACACCTTTCCGTCTGAGATGACAAACAGAACAATAGAGAAACAGAAGAAGACAAAACAAAAATTATTAGTTTTTGCTATACTCCCTTGAATGTTGTCTTTGTCCTGTGACAAACAAATAAAGGAAAGACGAGAGAGAGGATGTGAGTCACGGCGTTCATCGCACAATGGGAGCACGGAGTTCTTCCTCTCTTTAAAGGAGGAGAAATGAGGTCTCGGGAGAGAGTTTCTCTTTCCGGAATGCCGGCTATTTCAGTCACTGCTTAAATTCCATACATAACCCTACACTCAGGGCAGGCTGTGCTTCGCTGTAGGAGATCAATCTTTAAATATGATATTTTTACCAATGAGTGACTGCTGGAATGATGTCCAATGATTCCTTTACAAATCCTCCGTGAATGATGTGAATACCCCCCCCCCCCCCCAAAAAAAAAAAAACATAGATTCTGAAAATTGTCCGGGCTGAAATATTAGGAGCTGATGTCACTTAAGCCTGTCTTTGTACAAGCTGTGAAGGAGAAAGTTCATTACAGTAGTGGCAATCAGAATACGAATGAGGAGAGAGAGAAAACGCCACCTCAGCAAAGTGCTGAACCGCTGCTCCACCGTGCTGCACCTCCAGCAAAGTGCACGACTGTGTGTGTGCACGTGTGTGTGTCTTTGTGTGGGCACGTGTGTGTGTCTTTGTGTGGGGCACGTGTGTGTGTCTCTTTGTGTGGGCACGTGTGTGTGTGCACGTGTGTGTGTCTTGTGTGTGGGCACGTGTGTGTGTGCACGTGTGTGTGTCTTTGTGTGGGCACGTGTGTGTGTGTGCACGTGTGTATGTCTTTGTGTGGGCACGTGTGTGTGTGTGTTGTGTGTGCACGTGTGTGTGTCTTTGTGTGGGGCACGTGTGTGTGTGTGTGCATATGCATGTCTGTGTGTGTGTGTGTGTGTGTGTGTGTGTGTGTGTGCTGGTGGTGGCAGTGGTGGGAAGTTCATTTTTTTGTGGTGGGGGGTATAACGTCTTTATTGACAAGCTGTCCGAGCTGACAATGCTTGTACACAGAGGACAGGAAGGAGGGTACTGGGCTTCAGTGCTGATACACATACTCCAAAACTACTGTGTTTTATCAGGTTTATCTCTCTCTCTCTCTCCAATTTACTGGTCTACTAATTAGTCAATATACCGAGAGAAATGTTATATATTAACATTTAATGCCATATGTTATATATTAACATTTAATGCCCCAAATGTTAAGATTTAATGTTGGATTGTATGTGTTGGATCACTGGTAGCATTTAACCAGCATTCAGGTGGCTGTCAAAATAAGAAGTACCATGTGGTGTAAATGTGGTTTAATTCATGAAGGAAAGGCTCTATTATTATTATTGAGAGCAAAGAAATTTGTCATAAACATTATATTATGACATAATTCTGTTTTTTCTGTTCAGTCTCTGAGTGTTTGTGAGTGCATATGTGTCTGTATTTGTGTAAAAGCTTTTATTCATGAGCGTCCATCATCAAAGAATTAAAACATTATTACATTGACCTTTATGTGCTGAAAATAGAAATCAAAGGAAATGCTTAGCATGTCTTAGAAATAAAGATGGCCTTAGCTTCTAAATCTTGTGGCGGCCATACACACCAGCATACTTCAAAAGGTGATTTTTTTTCTTTCAGCCT